>NC_029772.3:24198714-24199467 GCF_000817695.3 Arachis duranensis | reverse complement strand
GCATGGATCAAAGGGAGCAAGGAAGGAAGCATACAAGTGGAGAGAAGCATAAAAGTGAAAAAAGTGAAATCAGCCAAGCACGCGCACGCGCACAAGGCGCTCGCGCGCACATTGCAGAATTGGCCAGGGGCACGCACGCGTACCGTGCGCGCACGCGTCGCAGTCCGCACATGACTTCATTAAAGCAACATGTGCCTGGCGATTTGGAAGGGTTTCTGAAACCATTTTGGCGCCAATTGCTGATAGAAAGGAATAAAAGGATCAAGGATTGAAGGGGAAGGGAAGCTTGGAATCATTTTTTAGCATCATTAGGATTAGGATTAGTTAGTTTTAGAGAGAGAAGCTCTCACTTCTCTCTAGAATTAGGATTAGGTTTAGGTTAATCTCCCTTCTTAGATCTAGGTTTAATTCATGCTTTGATTCACTTTTCCTTTATCAATTCTTAATCTTCTCCTCTTCCTCTTTCTAGTTATGTGCTTTAATAATTGTAATTCTTCATCTTGTTATGGATAGATTGTTGTTCTTTTATTTTCTTTCAATAATGCAATTTGAGGTAATTCATGATAATTGTGGTTTCCTTGAATTGTTGTTGTTAATTCTTTGCAATAATTGTTGTTAGATTTCATTCTTGTTGTTGATTTACTATGCTTCCCTTTTATGCCTTCCAAGTGTTTGATGAAATGCTTGGTTGGATTTTAGTGTAGGTTTTGTTCCTCTTGGCCTAGGTAGAGTAATTAGTGACTCTTGAGTTAT
>NC_029772.3:24187965-24198709 GCF_000817695.3 Arachis duranensis | reverse complement strand
CTTTAGGAGTTGATTAGGACTTGAGGAATTAAATTGATTCATCCACTTGACTTTCCTCTATGATTAGAGGTTAACTAAGTGGCAGTAATGGACGATTTGCCATCACAATTGAGGAGGATAACTAGGATAGGACTTCTAGTACTCATATCTTGCCAAGAGCTTTGTTAGTTGTTAGTTTATTTTCCTTGCCATTTATATTTCTTGTATAAAATCTTAAATACCCCAAATATAACTCACAACCAATAACAAGACACTTCATTACAATTCCTAGGGAGAACGACCCGAGGTTCCAATACTTCGGTTTATAAATTTTAGGGGTTTGTACTAGTGACAAACAACTTTTTGTATGAAAGGATTATTGTTTGGTTTAGAAACTATACTTTACAACGAGATTTCATTAGTGAAATTCTAAACCGTCAAAAATCCAATCATCAAAATGATTTTGATAATGGATATGATCGTGAGTATAGTCTAATCGACATTCACAACTTCGCATCAAACAATCCTACAATCTATAACCGAGAGTACTAGTCTCCCGAGTCGTCCTCCCTTGGAATTGCTAGAGAATGCATATTATTGATTAGGAAGCTTTGCTATGGTTCTTTTAGATGTTTGGCGAGAATAGATGGTAAACTATCAATATTAAAAGACTTGGCCTATTGGCATTAGAAATTCTATCATTACAGTTTCTTCAATGATGATAACAATTAGGTTTTACTTCATTTAGTTAACCCCTAGGTATAGAGGAAAGTCAAATGAGATTAACTAACTTGAGTCACTTGTTCTAGTTTTACCCTAGGGAAATCTAGCTTTAGTTCACTCCAAGTCAATTAGCAATTCCTAATTCCCAATCAACAATTGACATAAACTATTCAACATTCTCTAATGGTCCAAACCCCTATGCCAAGTAAGAAACTTTTACTCCATAACTAGTATTGCCATTTTATCAAACACTTCATGAGCAAGGATGAAAGACATAGTAAGAATGAGAAGAAATTAGAATTAAAAGCACTTCAATGCAAGAAATTAACAATTAACTAAGAACAATAATAGAAATGAACTTCTCAAGAAATTGATAGAATCCAAAACCACAAAGTTGAATCTAAGATCTATGAGAATTGATCAATTACAAGCACTAATTGAGATTAGAGAAGAAGATCTATAATAGGAATAAAGTAAATTGAGAATTGCAAATTGATCTCACCAAAGAGTGATTGAGAATTCAGAAATTGAAGAAGATGAACCCTAATGAGAGCTTGAGATCTCTCTCTCTACCCAAGAGTGTAACTACCACAAGGAGAAAAATCTAGAAACATGTAAAAATGAGCTAAAAGTCCCTTAACCCTTTAACCCCTGGTCTTTTTAGGATACAGGGCATGGATGACCCGGAGGAGAAAAGGAAAGTGGGTGCAAAAGAGGGGAGCATGAGAAATTGAGGCTTGGGAACTTCAGCAAGGGCGCGTGCGCGTACTTGGCGCGCCTGCGTGGATTGCGCAGCCAGAAGCCAAAGTCAGAAGCCAAGCCACGAGCCGGCACGTGTAGCGGCTGAGCCATGACCTCCATGGACGCGCACGCGTACGTCACGCGTCCGCTCGAATTGCGAGATGGCCCAGTGGCGCGCGCGTACTTTGAGCGAGCGCGCCGATGCTCGAATATGATTTTTTTTAAGGGGTCACGTGACCTGGGTGTGGAGACAGTTGGAGATCCCATTTTGGGGAAGTGCCTTGGCGGGAAAAGCTTAAAAGACCAGGGTTAAAGGGTTAAGGGACTTTTAGCTCATTTTTACATGTTTCTAGATTTTTCTCCTTGTGGTAGTTACACTCTTGGGTAGAGAGAGAGATCTCAAGCTCTCATTAGGGTTCATCTTCTTCAATTTCTGAATTCTCAATCACTCTTTGGTGAGATCAATTTGCAATTCTCAATTTACTTTGTTCCTATTATATATCTTCTTCTCTAATCTCAATTAGTGCTTGTAATTGATCAATTCTCATAGATCTTAGATTCAACTTTGTGGTTTTGGATTCTATCAATTTCTTGAGAAGTTCATTTCTATTATTGTTCTTAGTTAATTGTTGTTAATTTCTTGCATTGAAGTGCTTTTAATTCTAATTTCTTCTCATTCTTACTATGTCTTTCATCCTTGCTCATCAAGTGTTTGATAAAATGCCAATACTAGTTATGGGGTAAAAGTTTCTTACTTGGCATAGGGGTTTGGACCATTAGAGAACATTGAATAGTTTATGTCAATTGTTGATTGGGAATTAGGAATTGCTAATTGACTTGGAGTGCACTAAAGCTAGATTTCCCTAGGGTAAAACTAGAACTTGTGACTCAAGTTAGTTAATCTCATTTGACTTTCCTCTATACCTAGGGGTTAACTAAATGAAGTAAAACCTAATTGTTATCATCATTGAAGAAACTGTAATGATAGAATTTCTAATGCCAACCCTAGGCCAAGTCTTTTAATATTGATAGTTTACCATCTATTCTCGCCAAACATCTAAAAGAACCATAGCAAAGCTTCCTAATCAATAATATGCATTCTCTAGCAATTCCAAGGGAGGACGACTCGGGAGACTAGTACTCTCGGTTATAGATTGTAGGATTGTTTGATGCGAAGTTGTGAATGTTGATTAGACTATACTCACGATCATATCCATTATTGAATTCTAAATTGGCATGCTAAATTTCGTTTATCAGGGATTAGTCCATCAAACATGCATTCTAGGCTGACGCAAGAAGCAGGGCGGCATGCGAGTATTTTGGAGATGTCATTTCATTCGACACCACGTACAACACAAACAGGTATTCGATCCACCCAAATTAAGTCTTCATGTTCAACATTTGTACATATTTCGGTTCACCAATTTGTTAGAGTGTGCATTTATGTAGGTACAATCTAGTTTTTGGTTCATTTGTGGGCGTGAATCACCACGGTCAATCGAAACTTCTCGGATGCGCGCTGATGAAAAACGAGGACATCCAATCATTCAAATGGCTATTCGAGTGTTGGCTCCATTGCATGGGAGGGAAGGCACTAAAAGGCATTCTCACCGACCAATGTGCATCGATGCAAAGGGCCATCGAGATGTGCATGTCAACAACAATTTATCACTGGTGCATCTGGAACATCATGAAGAAGATCCCAAACAAACTAAGCAACTACAAGCGACACGAAGAAATGGAACAAAAGATGAGCCACGTCGTTTGAAACTTGTTCACAAAGAGTCATTCTACAGAAATTGGAACGATTTTCTCACAAAGTATGGCCTCGGAGGCAACAAGTGGCTCTCAGGTAACTGAGGTTTTAATTTGAATTATTTTTGGGTCAAAACATGCACAGATTTTGGTTCAGTGCAGCTCATTGGTTCGGTTCATTCAGCAAATTTGTACGAGGATCGACATATATGGATTCTAGTTTACTTGGATCACCACTTCTGGGCTGGGATGAGAAGCACACAAAGGAGCGAGAGCATGCACGCATTTTTCAACAAGTTCATCACACACAACAATTCTTTGAGTCAATTCGTGAAGCAATACGACAATTGCCTAGCAAGTAGAGAGCAACGAGAGAGAGAATTCGACACTGCAAATTTTTACACCATCATACCGTGCGCAACAAAATCAGCAATAGAGGCGCAATTTCAATATGTGTATACCCACAAGAAGTTCAGGGAAGTTCAAGCACAATTCAGAGGAAAGGTGAACTACATCACAAGATCAATGCATTCCACCCAAGGTTTTACAACATATGAAGTCATAGAGCAGGTTTCCAACTCCACATTCAACAAGTATTTCATCACCTACGACGCAGTATCACAAGAGGTAAAATGACAGTGCTTGCTGTTTGAGTCAAGGGACATACTATGCTGCCATTCCCTAAGCGTTCTAAGCTTCAGGAAAGTGGATAATGTGGCACCAAAATACATACTAGAGCGTTAGAGCAAGTACATAAAGAGGAGGCACACACACATCAAGAGCAGCCAAAACGATCCTCTACTGGAGCCGAAAAGCAAGAGATTCGACGATTTGGTGTTTCGGTCGCACAATATATGCAAATTTGCATCTGAATCCGAGGAGCTTACTGGAATTCTGCACCGGGCATTCGACAATGTCATGGCCGAGATGCAAGAATATCATGCGAGAAGCTAAGAAAAACGTTCGTTATCCCACGAAGAAGCGACGTTAAGCGACGTGAACGACCTTCAAAACCCTCCACGTGTTAAAACAAGAGGCCGGCCCAATAATAGACTTGGATCAAACGTAGAAAAAAAGATCTCTAACGCCACAAAAAAATGAAAAAGCCAGCTCCAAGCGAGGAAAAATTAATTTGCTTTTAATTAGGCAAAAATTCATTTGTGCATTTTGCTAATATACGATTTATTTTCTCTTTTTACAGTTGAATCTTTTAGATGGCGAACCAACAATTCAAACAACTTCAAGCTTTTACAATGCACCAGATATGAATTATCCTGGAAAGGGTTATACGAGTTTCTATTAACATAAATTTTCTTTCATCTATGAGAACATTTCGGTTCACTGAAGTTATAGCAGGGTTAATTTGTGACTGTTGTTAGTATTTATTTAATAGTCACTTTTTTGCTTTTGATATTAGCTTTTGTGAAATTCTTTATTCAATAGTCACTTTTTTATTTGTTGAATTGTCGATTTATTGTGCTATGTCAGAGAGTTCAGGTGCTTATGAAACTGAATACTGATATATACTGAATAATGAATAGTCACATTTTCGGTTCATTGGTGGTGTTAGTTTTAGTTCATTTGTTTATTTGGTGTTCGTAATGTTTGGTTAACACGCTGATTCCATTCATTGTGATTTTGGAACAAAATAGTAGCCAGACAGTTCCAACAGATATATACATCTTGAGTCAGATATAAATGTTCACATTAGATATATACATTAACATTAACATTAGATATATACATTAAGATTTACATTAATATTCATATATATACATTGAAAGAAGCAGTGTTTTTTTAAACAAAATAGTGTTAATTACAATCAGTCAAACAAACTATATCCTATTTACTACCATATATATCCCCATATGTAAATTTACAAAAATGGATGGAGAGGGCAGCAGATGGCTTCGGGAGTCTTATTGCTTCACATGCCCGAATGATTTGGTCTCTCATTTTGTTCAGTTTGTGGAAGATAATGTTTGCACCATATTCAAGCCTAAAAGCATCAATCTCTTTCTACATTTCAATTGAAAGGAATTAGTTACATAAGAATTGAATCCAACTCAATAAGAATTTTATTTTATTAATTTGGAAACTACTTGCTTGTGTCCAAGCTTTATATTGATATCTCTTTCCCCTTTTGATCTTTCGAGGATCAATTGTTTCAAGCCATTTTATGACGTATATGCCACAATCATAGCTAAGCAAGAATTTAAGTAAAATGTGATTAATAATATACAAAATAAAACACATTAAAATAGCACTATAGAAGAGAAAGATTTTTACCTTGTACGTTGACCATTGAGCCTGATATACTCTGCTTCTTCTCTATCTCCTTCTTCCATTAAGGGTTCTACCCCAGTGTAAACCTTCATCTGGGATATTATTAATCCCTGAAAGTGATAAAAATAGTGACTTAAAATTAGGTGGATCAAAATCATGAACTTCACGGAACCGAACACAAATGATGACTTGAGTAAAACGTCATAAAGATTGAATCAACAAGGAAAACATTACAACAATTTTGTTCAGTTTAATCCTCAAATCAGGTATTTCTTTCTTTTTCTTGTTCGCAGAGTCAAGCACATAGAATTCCTTTTTTCGGACATCGGCAATCCACAACCACCAGTATCCTCTATTGTAAATCGGTACAAACAGCTAAAGTTTGGAAAAATGATAGAATATCTCAGTGCAAACGATAGCAAATGAGAGAATTATCAAAGAAGGTTTAGAAATCACGACTTACAAATAGATGCGATGCGAGTTTTCTTTTGTCAAAACACTGGCGTTGGTGTGCACATCGATCGACATTGAACCGGTAGGCCTTCTTGGTCTTTGGATCAATGTAATCCTCGCCATGGTTTCCTAACATAAACATATGCAAAACAAACCTCAGTTAAATCACACAAGAACCAGTAAAAGACCATTCATCTTTTGAATAAAAAGATATAACCGAAGACACTAACAATCAAGTGAATGAAAATAACAAACTCCACTGAACCGAACGCAACTCATGTGCTGAATAAAACGTGATACACATTTAATCATCAAGAAAACATTTTTTGCATGCAAAAGGACATAACTAAAGACACAAACAATCAAATGAACGAAAATGACCAACACTGAATCGAACGCAATTTATGTGCTGAATAAAACATTATACACATTGAAATAGTAAGGAATAAAAAAGTTGGCTTACCACAATATCTGTTGGCACATAGTATATATCCTTCTCAAACTGGGGACATTTTATGTCGTTGAGAATCATGCAATGTGTATTGACCACCTACAAGAAGAAAATTAACGAGATATGCGGTATTAAAGTCTCTAGAAAAATCATTAATGTTAAGGCAATAGGCAAAGAAATTACTGTGCTTTCCACTTGTTCTCCGGGAATTAGAGACATGAAGTGATGTATAAGCCCCTCGAAATTCTCTTTATGGTTCAAGATGAATAAAGGGTCATATTGATCGGTACTATCTTTGGTTTCTTTTACATGTGTCATCAAATGATAAGACTTTTCCTTCAACTCCTTCGTGATTTTTTTTCTTTCTCTGGAGTTTTGTAAACTTTAGTAGTTGTGAAGCTTGGCTCGGCACTCGTTGCTTCAGCAAACTTCAATGCCACCATCACCACAGCATCTGCTACCACGTCTACCAGGATTTCAAGGTCTGACACCGTCGGCTCAGAGGGTTAAGTTGGTTGATTCATTGCCACTTGAGACGAGGGAGTTTGTTGAGATGCTAGGGGACTTATCCCAAGGCTGAAGGAAGGCACATCATCTTCCTATTGCCTAGGACGAGCAGCACTGCAAGACGACACAGAGAGTAATTGATTTTTGGATTAAACAAAGTAGTGAATGGAAACAAAACAAAACAGTGAACCGAAATTATCCAGATTTGAACAAGCAGAAAACTTACAAATTAGGTTGTGATTCTTCTTCCAATTGCCGTGCTACTGGAACTTCTTGGCATGGTAGTTGTTGTTCTTCAGGAGGGCTGCCGCATTAAACAGAAAAGAGTTCAATAATGACCCAGAATTATTATCCTATACCATTAAAACTAATAAAAAGAATTCTAATTACAACGTAAAGGAGCATTGAAAAAGTAGTATATAACGCATAAGATTATAAAAAATGATATTAAATAAAACTTACATATTCAACGGAGGTTGTGGCTCCATCTTCCTCGGGAAAGATTCCTCCATGGCCTGCTTTTCAAGTCCCCCAAAACAGCTAGAAGAAACAGAAGAGAGTCCAAAAATAAGAACACGTTGAATTCATTTTTGGATGCAACTGAACCACAACTAAACCATGTAGTGAACCAAAATGATCAAGATTTGTACAAACAATAAAACTTACACATCAATTCAATTCAATCCTCCAGATTTGAACAAGCAGAAAAATTACAAATCAAGTTGTGCTTCTTCTTCCAATTTCTGTGCCACCAGAGCTTCTTGGCATGGTTGTTGTTGTTCTTTAGGAGGGCTGCTACATTAAACAAAAAAGAGTTCAATAATGACCCAGAATTATTATCCTATACCATTAAAACTAATAAAAAGAATTCTAATTACAATGTAAAGAAATAATGAAAAAGCAGTATATAACATATAAGATTATAAAAAATGATATTAATTAAAACTTACACATTCAACGGAGGTTGTGGCTCCGTCTTCCTTGGGGAAGATTCCTCCGCGGCTTGCTTTTCGGGTTCCCCAGGGCAGCTGGAAGAAACAGAAGAGAGTTCAGAAATATGAACACATTGAATTCATTTTTGAATGCAACTGAACCACAACTAAACCATGCAGTGAACCGAAATTATCAAGATTTGTACAAGCAGTAATGCTTACACATCAACAGGTGCTTCTTGTTCCGATTGCGGTGCCCGTGCTTCTTTGCAGGGCTGCTGTTCCATTTTTAGAGGGCTGCTGCATTACACAGAAAATAATTCAATAATGACCCAAATTATTATCCTATACCATTAAAATTAATAAAAATAATTTTATGTTTAACTTACTCATTATCAGAAGGGATATAGACATAGTCATCTTTCAGTAACTCTTCCTTAAGAGAACTCGAAAGAGACACCGCAATAGGATCTTTAAGGTGTAACACCCTACCATACACAGTCTTATGCTTAAGTCATAATTCAGAGATGGCAAGGTATTACGACCTCTAAAATAAAAATTTAGTACGTATAGTAGTATGAATAATTGATTATAACTAGGAGCCTTTGTAGAAAAAAGGGGTAAACAAAAACCGCAACTCGAAGGCGTAACACTCCGATCGATAACGTAACGAACAAGGATAACCAACGCGTGATTATATATATATAAAGGAGTGTCAAAAACAGGAATATCAAGACTCAAGATCCGGCTGCGAAGATAACCGGTCCGAGCATAACATTATATACATATGATAAAAATAAGGAAAACCCCAAGGAAACCCAAAGGGACACCAATACATAAAACCTATTCTCCAAAATTCTCCCATAAGAGGAGTCATCACAGTTTGTATTATTTAATGGAGATAAAAGTATCTAAGCAAAACATATGAACCAAAACATAGCCCCGAGAACAAAGGATCTTCGCAAATCTAGAAGTCTCCAGCATGCATCAGTGGGACACCTCACGTCCTGCATCTGAAAACCACAAAATTCGCATGGGTGAGAACCAGAGGTCCCCAGCATGGTAACAGCTTCCACATATATAATACATAATAATGGAGGAAAGCCGAAGGCAATCCTAGAACTTCCTCCAGATAATATCCAAGCTTATAAACAAGCTAAACCATACAAGGCAACTGACTAAAGATTCTTCAATCTAACTAATACTTCCCTTGCCAATTCCTTCAGACCTCCCAACCACCAGCAGGAGTATAAAATAGCAAACACAATTATATCAAGCAAGGAATATACAAATAGGAGCAGTTAAGGCATTTAGACAATTAGCAAGTAATATGCAGTCAAATAGGCAATCTCAAGCAATTCACATAGTATGCATATGATGAATGCCTGTCCCTAGTGGCTGATGATATCATCTGTCGGTTATAGAGCCAACCCGACATATCCTGGTAGCTAACCATTGGACTGTCCCTCTGTCACGCATCCCCAACTCGAGTTATACTCATTATAAACTTGATCATAATCATGATCAATATCCATCACCCTCACTGGTGAATATTTACGGGGGCGAGCTCATCCGGGTCTTTCACAGTGCCCGGCCACACTTACGACATAGGGTCAATAGAGTATCGAGTCTCAACCTGGAGCACGTGGTGGCTAGCCACTGCTACTACCCAGGGAAACTTGTATCTCAGATAGTGGAAGTGCAAATCACAATTATCAATAATTCAGCATAAACATGCATGAATTCTCATCCATGGATCAACATCCATA
Source organism: Arachis duranensis (assembly GCF_000817695.3). Taxonomy (NCBI): domain Eukaryota; kingdom Viridiplantae; phylum Streptophyta; class Magnoliopsida; order Fabales; family Fabaceae; genus Arachis; species Arachis duranensis. Next base: position 24,189,113 of record NC_029772.3, on the reverse strand, counting down.
TCAGCCATTCCGGCTCACGGTTAAATCCATAACCAGCCAATATTCATAGCATACATAGCCATTCTGGCTCACGGTTAAATCCATAACCAGCCAATATTCATAGCATACATAGCCATTCTGGCTCACGGTTAAATCCATAACCAGCCAATTCATAAACAATTACGGCCCTTCGACCAATGGCATAACAAGCACTTCCACCACCATCCTCCACATCTCACATAATCATCAATAATCCTCATTGATTATTCATTTTCCCTTGCTTCACTCGCAAGTTACCACATTCACTAGCCTTTCTTCTCATAGCTAGACATATCATAATGATTTAAGATATAAGTGGTGAGATCGGAGACTTAGAAGTATGAGATTTGACTTTTATAACTCAAAAATCAACTTTGGGATGAAAACAGGTCCACGCGTACGCGCACGCGTGGATGGCCTCAAAAACTCATCGACGCGCAAGCGTCATGCACGCTAACGCGTGGATTAAAAATTTGCCAATCGGCGCGTACGCGTCAACCACGCGTACGCGTGGGTGTTCTCGTTCCCCAGGCACAACACTGGCACAGTTCTGGCATAACTCTCTGGAAAATGGCTGGGCATTGGGTGCAGCACAATCGGCGTGCCCGCGCACATCACGCGTACGCGCGTATGGCATTTTCGGGAAGAACGGCGCGCACGCGCCAAGTGCGCCCACGCGCAAGGGGTCATTCTACTAAAAATTTTCTAAGTTAAAAGCTGCAGAATTCACCAATTTAAACCCCAATCTTCCAACGGACATAACTTTCTCATTTTAAATCATTTTTCACCCGTTCTTCGAACGGCACGGACACCCCGGATCCAATTTCATTTCTAAAAAGATTTGGTACAAAACAGAGATCCGTAGTCCAAGTTATGTCCCACCAAGGTATGCCCAAAAACCATATTTTTCATAAAAACCACAAAGTGCCATTTTTAAAACAAGCCATTTCCAACTCTTTTCAAAATCAATCAAAACATGCCATTTTCATCCCTTTCCTTTGAAATCAATCAAAATACATCAATTTCAACATCAAGCCTCCTCAACTCACACATTGACACATTACCACAATTTACAAAAGCACTATCTCATCATTTTAACCCACTTCACCCAAGTGGCTCAAACTCAAACA
>NC_029772.3:24183253-24184781 GCF_000817695.3 Arachis duranensis | reverse complement strand
CCAACCTAAAAGACATTACAGTGTACTCGTAATGACCATAACGAGTCCTGAAAGCGGTCTTAGGGATATCCTCACCCCTCACCCTTATCTGGTGATAACCGGATCGCCAATCGATCTTGGAGAAAACTCCGGCTCCTTGTAACTGATCCATGAGATCATCAATTCTCGGCAATGGGTACTTATTCTTTATTGTAACCTTGTTCAGTTGCCTGTAATCCACACAGAGCCGCATACTCCCATCCTTCTTCTTCACCAGTAACACTGGAGCACCCACGGAGAGACACTTGGTCGTATAAAATTCTTTCCCAACAGATCCTCTAACTGAGACTTTAGCTCGTTCATCTCTAACGGTGACATCCTATAAGGAGCACTTGAGATTGGTCCCGCCCCGGATACCAACTCAATAGCAAACTCAACCTCTCGGTTAGGTGGAAACTCATCAATATCATCAGGAAACACTTCCGGAAACTCACACACAACCGGAATCTGTTCCAACCTTTGATCGTCACCCGAAACACCCGCGGCTAATAACATTATACCCTGACATTCGGTTCCGGAACAATTCACCATCATCGAATTCAAGTAATAATTATTTACCACGACTGGCCCTTCTGTATCTTCCGGCATAAAGTACACCGACTTTGTAGAACAATCAAGCAGGACATGGTTCTTTGATAACCAGTCCAATCCCAAGATAAGATCAAGACCGATCATCGGTAAGCAGACTAAGTTATGAACAAAATCACGCTGCTTGAACCTAAAGGAAACTTTCGGGCATCCTAGCCTAGGTACCATGGCTTCATGGGTAGCATTGTACACTCTTAGATCATATCCTAAAGTTACAATCTTCAATCCTAACTCATGGGCTTTCTCAAATGCAATGAATGAATGTGATGCTCCCGAATCAAATAAAGCATTTAAGGTTTGACCAGCTATTTCACAGTTACCTCTAATGAGTGTCTCAGATCCCTCAGCTCTTACAGCTGAAGTGGTGAACACCCGACCAGTCTGTTGTGCTTCCCAGCACCTTGTTTCTGCCTCTCAGGACAATTTGCGGCCTTATGCCCCGCCTTTCCATAAGTGTAGCACAAATCCCATCCGGCCTTGCATGGTGCTCCCGGATGGTGACTCCCACATCTAGTACAAGCTTGATCATTCTGAGGCTGCTTCCCAAACTTCCTCCCTTGGGAGTTGTTGTTGTTGTTGGGCCTCCTAAAAGAGCTTCCTCTCTTGAAAGACGGACCTCTAGGTGCAAAGCTCTTCCCTCGGTTCTGTGAGAATGATCCTTTGTGACTCCCCTTTTCAGCAGTTGCCCTTTTCACACACTCTTCAGCAACCTTACACTTGTTCACTAATTCGGAGAAGGTCCTAATCTCCATTGGTCCCACTGAACTGAAAATATCACTCCGGAGTCCTCCTTCATATTTAACACACTTTCATTCCTCACATTCCACCGGAGTACCTTGGCACATACGAGAGAACCTGAACAGCTCCTCAAACTTGTCAGTATACTCTGATATGGACATAG
>NC_029772.3:24180378-24182930 GCF_000817695.3 Arachis duranensis | reverse complement strand
GTACGACCTCTCGCACTACCTCTACCGCGTCCACGAGGCGCCATCTGGTTCCTATACATACCAAACAATCGATATTAAGTTGATCAGTCTCAATATCGGAAGTCTAGTACTTCAAAGTCCCAAATGCATGCTCATGAACGTTTATGCCAATTATATCAAGCAGATATACTAATAGCACATAACACACACACACACACACAGAGAGAATGCACAGAAGCATAATCAGTCCATCCCTCAGGCTCTACATGAACGAACTGCTCTGATACCATAATGTAACACCCTACCATACACAGTCTTATGCTTAAGTCATAATTCAGATATGGCAAGGTATTACGACCTCTAAAATAAAAATTTAGTACATATAGTAGTATGAATAATTGATTATAACTAGGAGCCTTTGTAGAAAAAAGGGGTAAACAAAAACCGCAACTCGAAGGCGTAACACTCCGATCGATAACGTAACGAACAAGGATAACCAACGCGTGATTATATATATATAAAGGAGTGTCAAAAACAGGAATATCAAGACTCAAGATCTGGCTGCGAAGATAACCGGTCCGAGCATAACATTATATACATATGATAAAAATAAGGAAAACCCCAAGGAAACCCAAAGGGATATGTTGGGCCAAGGGCCCACTTTGGGTCCAATTGGCCCGGTTTGGCCCGTTCGGTCCAATCTTGGTCCGAATTCTATAAAACTGGTACCAAAATTCTCGTCTCAATCTCCTCTATCACATTTAACCATAAAAATCACATTTTGGGCTTTCTAGAATAAATTCTCATTTATGGGTTAATTAGCCATTAATTAACCGGGTTTTACATTCTACCCACCTAATTGGGAATTTTGCCCACAAAATTCAAATGCAATTACCTTAGAATAAATGCGGGTAATCCGTTCACATCTCCGACTCAAGTTCCCAAGTGTGTTCCTCAACACCGCCTCAACTCCATGCCACTTTGACTAATGAAACCTCTTTTCCACGCAACCGTTTGATACTAGTATCATCAATTCTGACTGGAGCCACTGGGAGCGTCAAGTCTTCCCTTAACTGAACCGACTCAGGTTCTAACACATGGCTAGCATCAGGGGTGTACTTCCGAAGCTGCGACACGTGAAACACGTCGTGCAGATTCGAAAGATGAGGTGGTAGAGCCATCCGATACGCCACCGGTCCAATCCTTTCCAGGATCTGAAATGGACCAATGTATCGAGGATTCAACTTCTTTGCCTTAATCGCCCTACCTACTCCCGTAGTCGGAGTAACCTTAAGGAAAACATGATCTCCTTCCTCAAACTCTAAGGGCTTTCGCCTCTGATCGGCATAACTCTTTTGACGACTCTACGCCGTAAGCATCCTATCACGGATTTTCTTGACTTGTTCAGTAGTCTCAGCTATCATTTCCGGCCCTAACAAGCTTTTCTCTCCAGCTTCATACCAACATAGCGGAGATTGACATTTCCTCCCATACAAGGCCTCATACGGAGCCATTCCGATGCTCGCATGATAACTATTATTGTATGCAAACTCTACTAATGGCATATACCGATCCCAACTCACCGGTTGGTCCAAAACACAAGCTCTCAACATATCCTCTAGTGTTTGGATCGTCCTCTCAGATTGACCATCTGTTTGAGGATGGTAAGCCGTGCTCAAGCTTAATCGAGTTCCGAAAGCTTTCTGAAATGCACCCCAAAACCTTGAAGTGAAACGAGGATCTCTATCAGAGATTATAGTAGCAGGTACACCATGAAGTCTCACAATCTCCTTTATGTATAACCGTGCTAGTTCCTCAAGGGTGTAAGTCATCCGAATGGGCAAAAAGTGAGCTGACTTCGTCAGTCGGTCCACAATCACCCAAATAGCATCAAAACCAGTCCTAGTCCTTGGTAATCCAGACACAAAGTCCATTGCAATACTTTCCCACTTCCATTGTGGAATCTCTAAAGGTTGCAACATCCCGAAAGGTCTTTGATGTTCAATCTTTACCTTTTGACAAGTTAAGCACTTTGAAACATATTCCGCCACATCATTCTTCATACTCGGCCACCAAAACATCGCCTTTAAATCATGGTACATCTTAGTACTTCCCGGGTGAATGGAGAATCCACTTTTGTGTGCCTCCTTTAAAATATCTTGCCTCAAAGTGCCAACATCCGGCACAATGATCCTACCCTTGAATCTCCATAACCCATCTTTTTCTTCCGACACTTTCCACCGTTTTCCTTGCTCAATAGCCGGTAACACCTTCCATAACGCTTCATTATTTTGATGAGCCTTTAGGAGTTCGGACTTAAAATCACTTGAGATCTCTAATCGGCTCAAACACAAGGTTCCGGATACTTCTCGAGCACTAATTTTTAGACTCTCGAACCCCTTGAGCAACTTCTCCTCTTAAAACATCATCCAAGCCGCATATAACGACTTCCGACTTAACGCATCCGCCACTACGTTCGCCTTCCCCGGATGGTAATGCAACTCAAAGTCATAGTCCTTTAACAATTCCATCCACCTTCTCTGCCTCATATTAAGCTCTTTCTGATCAAAGAG
>NC_029772.3:24174953-24175627 GCF_000817695.3 Arachis duranensis | reverse complement strand
CATATCATAATGATTTAAGATATAAGTGGTGAGATCGGAGGCTTAGAAGTATGAAATTTGGCTTTTAAAACTCAAAAATCAACTTTGGGATGAAAACAGGTCCACGCGTACGCGCACTCCACGCGCACGCGCGGATAGCCTCAAAACTTCATCGACGCGCAAGCGTCAAGCACGCTAACGCGTGGATTAAAAATTTGCCAACCGACGCGTACGCGTCAACCACGCGTACACGTGGGTGTTCTCGTGCCCCAGGCACAACACTGGCACAGTTCTGGCATAACTCTCTGGAAAATGGCTGGGCATTGGGTGCAGCACAATCGGCGCGCCCGCGCACATCACGCGTACACGCGTATGGCAATTTCGGGAAGAACGGCGCGCACGCGCCAAGTGCGCCCACGCGCAAGGGGTCATTCTGCTAAAAATTTTCTAAGTTAAAAGCTACAGAATTCACAGATTTAAACCCCAATCTTCCAACGGACATAACTTCCTCATTTTAAATCGTTTTTCACCCGTTCTTCGAACGGCATGGACATCCTAGATCCAATTTCATTTCTAAACAGATTTGGCACAAAACAGAGATCCGTAGTCCAAGTTATGTCCCACCAAAGTATGCCCAAAAACCATATTTTCATACAAAACCACAATATGCCATTTTCAAAACAAACCATTTTCAA
>NC_029772.3:24164631-24174756 GCF_000817695.3 Arachis duranensis | reverse complement strand
TTAGCCGATTTTCCCAAGCTCCACCGGAGCACTTCCAAATCACTTATCCACAAGCTCTCAAGCCTCAACACCTCCAAGAACAGATTTTTCACCACCAAACCCTTACCAAGATTTTCAAAATCACCAATCAAGCTCCAATATCCACACACAAACAACCTAAGCCACAACCATCATACCCATACACCACATCTCAAAACCCAAACATCATAAAACAACAAAATTACACTAGGGTTAAGAACCTTACCATACCCAAGGTCCAAGGAGACAAGATTAACCTTCTCCTTCAAGAGAGTTGGGTCCTATAACATCAAAGAATCCAAAATCTCAACATTTTACCCATGAAACTCGAAAATAAGGGCTGAGATTTCGAACAGCAACACGTGGCTTACCTCAAGATTGGTTGTATGGGTTTTGTAGAGCTCTCCGCGGTGAACGCGTGGCCGCAAACGGGGCGGCAATCGGAGCTCTAGATCAAAAGTTATGATGGTTTGAAGATCAACCAAGGGAGAGAACTTGAGAGAGTGTTCTTCCTCCCTTTCTCTCTAATTTCAGCTTGTGTGTGTAACAAATGAGGAGAGAGAGTGCTGAAAACTAGGGTTTTGGTTAAGTTATGTTGGGCCAAGGGCCCACTTTGGGTCCAATTGGCCCGGTTTGGCCCGTTCGGTCCAATCTTGGTCCGAATTCTATAAAATTGGTACCAAAATTCTCGTCTCAATCTCCTCTATCACATTTAGCCATAAAAATCACATTTTAGGCTTTCCAGAATAAATTCTCATTTATGGGTTAATTAGCCGTTAATTAACCGGGTTTTACATAAGGAATGTAAAGTAGGAAGAAGTTAATGTTGAATAATTAGAATAGGTTTTGAGAAACCAAAATTTGCACATTAAAAAACTCACATTTCCAAAGGCTGAGAACGAGTTTCTTCTTGAACCTCAATTATTTGTAGGTCAGAATCAGGTATAGTTCTACTGACATTTAAACACGATTTCTGTGTGATTAATTAGATAAAATTTATTATCTAAATCTAAAAGAGCAACATAAATATTTTTAATTTACACTAGTGGAGTTTTAAAACTCTTCTTTTAATAGATTTTCTTTCTTCAAAAAACTTTTACCGAAGTTTATGGGTTATTTTTTCTAATAAAAAAAAGATACCAAATTAAAATCAGCAACCAAGATTAAAAGCGGAGGTCTAGAAAGACATAAAATTCATTTCTGGAACCCACTGAACGGAAAGTAAAGCCTGCAATGAACGAATTTACCTGGTATTGTCCGGAGCATTCACAAACGGTGTAGAGCTCGCTTGAGTCTGTAAGATAGATTCACTACCAAGATTTACAGTCGGTAGTCTAAGGAAGATAAATAAATATTACTCAATGAATCCAGAGAAATGAAGAGGTTCTAGCAAATGTTAGCAAACAAAGAAAAAGAACTCAATATAGAAACCAAATCTTACGTCTCAGAGAAATCATTTCGTGCCTCTGTGGAGTCAAACATATCTAGAGCAACGTTTGCTGTCTGAGATCTTTCATTTCTTCTCTTTGATCTCTTTTCTCTTAACATCTCCAACGCATGTCTTCTTTCTGCAGCGCTGTCCTTTTCTTATTCAGTTTTGAAAATTCATAAAATAAGTATCAATGAACCTAAAATGAAAGCATGAATAACCAAAAATATGATTCGAGAAACTTACTCCTTGTCAGATTCAATTTTGCTCTCTAAAACTATGGAAACAAGCTTTCCTGATTTGGTTTGTTTTTTGGCCACCCTCCCCGGTTGTTTTCTTTTTACAATGGGTGTTTTTTCAATTTCTTTTTTTCTGTAACACAGACAAACACATCGAATTTATACCGAAGAAAAATATCAGTAAGAAAAATATTTCTAATGCAAAAGAACTCAACTAAAGACACTAACAATCAAGTGAATGAAAATGAGCAACACTACTGAACCGAATATAATTCATGTGCTGAATAAAATGTGATGCACATTCAATCATCAAGAACAACATTTTCTGCATGCAAAAGGACAAGTGAAGACACTAACAATCAAGTGAACGATAATTACAAAGCCCACTGAACTAACGCAATTCATGTGCTGGATAAAACGTGATACACATTCAAATATTAAGAGAAAACATTTCTGCATGCAATGAACTCAACTAAACAATTGGCAATCAAATGAATCAACTTTACCAACTCCACTGAACAATATTATATTTGTAATTTATTTAAGAAGCATACATAAACAATTTTCAGCAAAGAAAAGCAAAACTAAACCAGTTCAATCATACAATCACATAAATGAACATCACTCGATACTTACTAGCTTTTAGATTGGCTTGTGCTCTCTGAATCCGTTGGCACAGGCTTCCTTTTTTACTTTTTTTTGTAACCACCTTCTGTGGTTGTTTTCTTTTCTTTGTTACTGTTTTTTCAATTTCTTCTTCTCTGCAATACATAAGAACAAGCGCATAAGAATAATTTTAACCAAATATGAGTAAAACGAAACCTATATGAACATCAAACTTACTAGTTTTTGGATTTACTTCTACTTTCTGAATCTGTGGGACTACTTTTAGTTTCTCTTATTGTTTCTGAATTCATCTCAACAATCTTTTATTTTTTAACCAGCCCCTATTGTCTTGTTCTCCTGGCTAGCGGTGTTTTGTCGGATTTGGATTCAGATTCAGATTTGGAAAATGTCTTCTTCCGAAGAATAATCCAGATCAACAATTTTCTTTTCTTCTTTCTTCTCTTTTCTTTTCTCTTTCCCCTTCAAAAAAGTTTGTTTCTTCTCCACTTTCTTTCTTTTTGTTTTTTCCTCCTTTATTTGCTTTTTATACAGAAGTTCCCAAAATACAAACTTATTTAGTTAGCAGAGTATTTTAAAAGCATTTGAAACGAGCAAATACAGTAACAATCAGGTGAATCAAAATGAGCAAAAACACTGAACTGAACACCATTCATGTGATAAATAATACATGATAATCATTCAATCAACAAGAAAAATATTTCTACAACTAAGAATTAGGTGAATCAGAATTACAAAACCCACTGAGCTTAACACTCACGTGGTGAATAAAATATGATAAACATTTAATCATAAAAAAACATTTTGCATGCACTAGGATTCAAATGAACACACCAACAATCAATTGAATTAAAATTAGAAATTCCACTGGATAGAAAGAAAATAAGAACACATTTCTGAATAAGTCGATCTACTAAATGAAGCAACTCAATCCAATAAACTTAAAATGCAACTAGGAGAAATTTTAGGGGGAAATTTTTTATTAATTTACTATTATGTCTGTTAGTTGATTCTTGAGTAATCCGGTCAAGCATCATCTTCTTTGTCCAATGGGCCACCCACGGTGGTGGGGGAGCATCAGGTCCATCCAAGCGAGGGACTTGGTTTCATAGAAATAAATAAGCATCAAACAAAAACACAGCCGTCAACGAACTATTTCTTTCCCTTTCTTTTGTTCTCGATTCGCTTCCTCAAGAAGCTAAGCACATGATTTGCCCAATCCTACCGTCGGATGTTGTCCACATAAAAGATAGGCGGCTTATGGATCGGGGAGGCCATGCTTACTGTTGTCGGCAGCAGGAAGCACTTCTGTATGAAGACGACAAAAGTCTTTCAAAAATTTTGCCAGTTTTTCTCCCCTTCAACACTCATATCCAGGACAGACTTTGTCAAAGACACCAATGTAACACATTTGAGGCTATCAAATATTGCCTTGTCTACCTCATTCAATTTGCCATACTCAACCTTTTAAGGAAAATGATTCTCTATAATATTTTAATCGCAAGAAATCAGCCAAAAAGCCTCAGTTTAATTTTCTGTAACCAAATGAACCAAAATCAAAGGAACCAATGAAACGAAAATAAGCAGAAAGTGGAAAGTGTATTACCGTCGTGGTTTATGCCCAATGTAGCTGCTATCTTGCAAGATGTTATGTATATTTTTCCATGGAGAATTTTTAAGTACCCACGGTATTCATTATAGCAATCAATCAATTCTCTCAAGAGGGCGTGAGAGACGTTCATTTCCGGGATGTGTCAGGGCACCAAATCCTATTTCTTCAACTATATCTTTCTTTTCCTGACTTAAATTCTTGAACACTGTTGCTATTGCCTTTGTTTGGCATATGCAATCGTGAGTTTTTTGCAAGGTTTCGAAATAGAATGTCACGATATATTTATAATATAAAATAGATTTTATTTGAATGAAAGCAGATAAATGTATTTAATGTGCTTACGTTGTAGCACGGCTTCTTCTTCTTTGTCACCATTGTCTTCTTCATTTTTGCTGTAAGGACAAAAAAATTTGATCAATACTTCGTTCAATACACCGACAAGCACAAGCATGCATATCTTAATCAAGTGAATAAAAATGTTCCCAGCCCACTAAACTGAACTCACTTGATGCACTGAATAAAACATGATAAATTATGAAATAGCTAGAAAAGCATTTCTGCATGCAAAAGAAGCTACCTGAACAAACTAACAACTATGTGAATCAAAATTATCAACTCCACTGAAAAGTAATAAACATTCAATCATTAAGAAAATCATTCATGCATGCAAAAGGACCAAACTGAACACAATAACAATCAAGTGAATGAAAATGGCCAACCCCACCGAACCGAATGGCATTCATGCATTGAATAAAACATGATAAATTATGAAACACCTAGAAAAATATTTCTGCATGCAAAAGAAGCTACTTGAACACACTAACAACCAGCTGAATAAAAAATTATCAACTCCATTGAAAAGTGATAAACATTCAATCATCAAAAAAATTATTCATGCATGCAAAAGGATCAAACTGAACACACTAACAATCAAGTGAATGAAAATGGCCCACCTTACTGAATCAAACGCCATTCATATGTTGAATAAAATGTAATAGACATTGAATCAGCAACAAAATCATTTTTGCATACAAAAGGACCCAATTGAACACACTAACATTCAAGTGAATAAAAATGACCAACTCCACTGAACTGAACACCATTCATGTTGTGAGTAAAACGTGATAAGCATTCAATCAGCAATAAAAGTATTTTTGAATGGAAAATGACTCAACTGAACACACTAACAATCAAGTGAATGAAAATAACCAACTCCATTGAACCGAACGCCATCCATATGCTGAATAAAACGTAATAGACATTCAATGATCATGAAAAATAGTTCTACATGCAAAACGACTCAACTGGATACACTAACAATCAAGTGAATGAAAATGAGTAACTCCATTGAACCGAGCAACATGCATGTACTGAATGAAACATTATAAACATTCATTCATCAAAGAAGTCAAGTGAACATACTAACAATCAACTGAATCAAAAATAGCAACTCCACTTAACTAAATGAAAATAAGAACACATTTCATTCAAGCCCTAGTTACGCTATAAAAATGGAATCAGAATGCGTTGATCTACTAAACGAAGCAACTCTATCCAGTAAACCTAAAATGCAACTAGGAGAAACACGAGATTGTAATATTTAAAATGAACAGTAGTTTTTCTCATACCTTCCTCAGTCTCTGTAACTGTGGTGGTTCGTTTTTGCTTTTTCCTTCCGAAATCTTTTCGCATTCTTCTCCAGTAGTAATTTTCGCAGAGAACGTGAGTGAAGTTCGAGTGTTTTAAAGTTCGTGTGTTTTGGGCACGTGTATTTCACGTTTCATTTAATGGTATTTAATTTTTTTGGTATTGAACCAATTTAAATAGACTTGAATACAAAATTACATGATGTGTAGCATGACTGTATCAAATGTAAAAATTAATTCCTTAACACTATTCTATAATTTATTTAAAAATTGAGCTCTTTTATAGATCTTAAAAAGATAGCATTAGTCATTTTTTTGATTTACATTATCTTCTTTGAGCATAATTCATACAACATTTTCAAAAGATTAATATTATATCAATACGACTTAGATAACCAATAAAATTGAATGTTTATTCTATCAATGATTATAAATATTAATTTAAGAGATTCACTCAAATAAAGACGTTTAAAATATTTTTTTAAATATTTTTTAGTAATTAAAATTTAGAACATATAATCAACTAAATCATGTTATTTTTGTCAAAATTAAGCCAGACAAATTAATTTGTTCGAAAATATGGTGAATCAAATTTTGAACTGATCAAAATTTAATTTTTTTTATAGAAAATGACTATAATACTCTTATTATAAAAAATGACTCAAATATTCTATTTAAGATATTTATAATATTATAATATTAGATTGTATTTAGGACGTTTATAATATTATATATAAAATATTTTTTGCTAACCATTATATTTATGTAATTTATCCAAAAAAATTATGTGAAACAATATGTATATAGACAAATACAGCATAAATATTTACTTATGAAGTGTTTTTGTTTTTGTTTTTCTTTCTTCTTGTTACACTTATATATCCTCACTCCATCAATATATTAATCGATTTTTTTAGGAAAATAAAAATATAGAATTTAAAAAGTAAATATTAAGGATGGAATAATAAACATACTCAACTTTTCAGAAAATGTTATATATAATCAACATATATTACATAACTATACATTCAAATATTTCATATATATAACTTCCTCTTGTTGATTGAGTTGTGTCAATGTATTTATCAAGGATTTCTGTTGTTTTATACTAGCATATGTATTTATGTGGCAAATGAAAGAGAAGATTTAGCTAGAAGCCAAAGAACCCACTATTTGACCAAATACTCTCTACACTAGTGAAGACAGAGGAGCGCCCACCATTCAAACAATAAGAAAAATGAAAGAGAAGTAACAATCCTAGAAAATGGGATATGACGCATTCACACGTGGGTTTTATAGCCAAACGGGTATGAAGCGTGTTTGTCATACATGACTCATAACTCCTACGGTCAACTTGTTCCCATTCCTTGAAAGAAACAAGAAACAACACCACCTTAACCACTCTCTTCATTATCATCTTCGCCTTCTTCTATATATTACTGTTACTTTTCGATCTAGTTAAGGTAACAACATCATCTTACACTTATTTCTTCACACTGGTACTCCACTTCAGTCTCTATCTTGGGATCTATTGAAACCGCAGCTATATATATATATATATTCTGAATTTATTTCCTCCTTAGCTTTTTCAGTGTGACTCCAATTAATTTCTAAGGAAGCAAAGATTATTAAAGATGATGCAAATCTCCTCCACCAACAAGTACTTGCCTGAATTTGTAAGCATCTTTTATTTTGGGTCAATGTTTTCATTTGTTGCATAAATCTGATGAAAATTTCTGACCTTTTAATTTGATTTGAGCTCTTCATAGGGAATGGATGAGTCGGTTTTCTTCCATAACCAATACCCAATGATGGATTCATCAACAATCACATCATCTCCATCACCATGGCCGCAGATTCTTGATGATATTGACTTCAACCAAATCCAAGAGTCCTTCTCTTCAGCTTCATCCCCAAAGAGCTACACCTCAAACAAGCGCTTCAACTCTTCTTCCGCCGCCGGAACCACCATGCCACAAAGCTCTTTCTCACCAATTGAAAGACCAACTAAGCAACAAAAAAATGCTTATAGCCATGGGATTAGTACTAATACCACTACTACTACCAGCAATGAATTCATGGTTCCCAAAGCTTCTTCCTCTTCTTCTTCCCAAATCATCTCGTTCGAGCAGCACTCGAACGCTTCTTCTTCGGTTGCTTCCTATAACCACCGTCATCAGCAACTCTACAATAATAACCCTTCTTCAGATCAGGGTAACCATGTTTTGAGGCCCAAGACTGAGAGTGTGTGCAGTGAGAATTTGGATTTTGCCACTGTGGTTTCTCATGCTGATTACCTGAGTGGTTATGATAAGGCCAATAAAGGTTCCGCGGCGGCGGCCACCACCAGAAACCCAACTCAGGCCCAAGATCACGTCATTGCCGAAAGAAAACGAAGGGAGAAGCTCAGCCAGAGGTTCATTGCACTTTCCGCCATTGTTCCTGGACTCAAGAAGGTACTATTTTTATCTTTGCCTTAAATTGCACAAGTATCGCCTTTATTTGTTTGGAAGTACTAGTTTTACATACGAATACGAATATAGAACCATTGATAATTAATAGCATGATACATGAGAGTTGTTTCTACTACTAAAACGTTTAGAAACCATTTTTAATAATGTTCGTAGTTTTTAATTTCAAATAAAAATAAAATTTCAGCAAGGAATAAACTAGATTTCATCTTCTATAATTGAAATTTGGTGCATAAAATATATGCTATTAGGTCACCTCAAAATCTTTGTGAAATGACCAACTGATGAAGATTCGCAACAATAAGTCAAGAACCAAAGTCATGATCAATAATCTAGAATGAATTTCATAACAACTCACTTAGCTTTACTTAAACCGTGTAATTAACCATAAAATTACATGTATATAACATAATATATTTGAACATTTTTTTAATTATTCAATGGGTTTCATGCAGATGGACAAGGCTTCTGTATTGGGAGATGCTATCAAATATCTGAAGCAACTGCAAGAAAAAGTGAAGATTCTAGAAGAGCAAGTTGCTGAAAAAACCGTCGAATCCGCAATTTTTGTGAAGAGATCCATCCTCTTCGCAGAAGACAATGGATCTTCTTCGGAGGAGAACCCGGATCAGAAAATCCCGGAGATAGAAGCAAGAATTTCAGGCAAAGACGTTCTCATTAGAATCCACTGTGACAAACACAGTGGAATAGTGCCAAAAATAATCAACGAGATTGAGAAGCATGATCTCAGTGTTCAAAGTAGTAGCTTCTTGCCCTTTGGCAACAACTCACTTGACATCACCATTGTTGCTCAGGTAAATATAAATTTCAACTTCAGCTTAATTAATTTATTGTAGATGAATAATAATGTTCATTCATTAAATCAACTTCAAATTACAATTAGTTAGTTAATCACAAATAAGTAGAAATAATACCACAACTTTTGACTCAAAATATATAATTGTTCAATTTGGATATTTTTTTTACAACTTTAGATATTTTGAGGGTAAAAATTAAAATAGTAAGTAATATTTATTATTTTAATTTTTTTTATAGAAGTTCATAAAAATATTTCAAAAAATAAAAGAGACTCATATTTTTTATTCATAATTACATATTTAGAAATTTTAATGGAAAATAAAAAAATTGTAAAACAAAATCAGGCCTTAAATTAAAGAGCTTGAATTTTAATTATCATGATTTAATCTCTTGGATATATTTTCCCCTCCATTATAAATTTTCACCCATTAATTATTTTTTGTTACAGATGAAGAAGGAATGTACATTGACAGCAAAAGATATAATAAAAGGCTTAAATCAGACTTTGAAGCAGCTGAGTTGATATTGATGACTACACCAAAAATAATGAATAATAATAATAAGCTAAATAATTAATTTCACAGTAACAATTTTTTTCATCGCAGTGCTTTCTTTTTCTTCTGTGATATGTTGATTATTCTGGTGTACCTTAATTATTTCTCCATACACAGTTTACTTGGATCAGTGCTGAGTTCAACAGAGATAAAAGGCCAATGTGGTTTTTTTTTTGCGTAGTTGATATGTATAGAGGAATACTATATGGTAGGCTACGTTAATATACGCCCCACCACAATGGCATTTTCAATGTTCATATCTTAGCAACTTTATCTTTTTTTTTTTTTATGAGGGAATTTTTTAGAGGATTTGACTATTGTGATAGACCTCTTTATTCCCTCTTCCACGTTGTGAATTATAATTATAGAGCAGGCTGTGTTTTTGTATTGGTCCCATTTGTGTCGGTTTGTGCCTCTGTCACTTTTGTATAAAATTACTTTCAATATTGATTGGATATTGGGTACTCTAGAACCATTTAAAAAGATAAATTCCGTTCCAAAAAGATATCATGATTAAATTTTTGTTGACTATGTTTTAAAAAAAAACGTTAAATTTTTATTGGTGGCTCAGCCGTCGTAAAATTAACTCATCGAAAGAAAAAATTTTTCCAGCAAATTACCAAAGCTTCATAGTTTAGCTACGGTTTATGGTCGTTGGTAACTTATCATTTATGATGAGCCGTCAATAAAGCTGAGTGCGATGGACTAATTTA
>NC_029772.3:24160898-24164535 GCF_000817695.3 Arachis duranensis | reverse complement strand
TACTTGCTTTCACTAGTAATACCTTCTTCTTCCTCTTATAAGAGTAAGGCTCTGATACCACATGGGGTGGATCTCCAGTACTTCAGGAGAACAATGAAACAATACATTGTTTGCTTATCCCAATCACTCTTTGTAACCATGAAAACGAGTGAGATTAAAGGGTCCGAGCAAAACTTAGCATTATAACATTGAGTCCCTTTTCCACTATGAGAAATTCTCATGGATCCTTTCCATGCCATTTTCTGATGAGCAGGATCCTCTTTTAGAGGCAAGCTCAGAGCATACTTTTATGGCACTGGATTGAGGAAGAAGGAAATAACACTAGCTAAGCTTTCAGAGAGAGAACGAGAATTTTAGAACAATTTGTAAGATAGAGGAAAAGTGGATATATTACAATGTTCATTCAAGTCTGCCTACAACTGGGGATGAGCACCTCATTTTATAGAGGTCTCTAGATAGAACTGATATCTCACGAAATCTAAACAAGCCTATCTTACAATGCCAACTGGAGGATAAGGATAAGCCTTATCTTCTAACTTTTCTGAGACATGTGACAAAAGTCACTTTATTCTAGCACACTTAATAATTATACATAGTGGGGCCACTGCTTTAATAAAGGGACGGTTTGAAATAGTCTTCTGGAAGGGTCCCATCTCCATCTGAAAAGGATGAATCAGAAGCTAGATTGGCAGTCCCTAAATTCATATCCGGGTCCTGTAGGTAGAGAAACGGGTCTTCAGTGTTTCCTTCATTTGGATCTTGGGCATCTTGCAGGTATGGGTCATATGGGTCTGATTTTGGGCCTTCAACATCATCAGCTATTCCTGCATCAACTCTGGTTGGGCTTGGTGGTAAAGCATACACCCTTCCACCTAGATCTTCAGAATTCAGATCTTCTTCAGAATTTCTGTTTGGAACATGTGTAGACGTGCTGGGTTGGTCTCTTGGTGCATAAAAAGAGTACTGTCCAAATTGATTGATTATTCCTGAAGTTATGAATCTGGACTGAAACTCCTGGAGGGTTATTGGTGGGACCTCTGATTGAAACGGGAGTCCCTCAATTACATCTTTTTCTCCAAATAGTCCAGGCTGCCAAAGTTTGCAAAGGTATTTAGTCAAGGCATTTAGGACTGTCTTTTCATCTGTAGGCCATATGGTAGAATACCCAACAATATCAACTTTGTTCATGGTATGTGCATTCACAGTATGTGCTTTACATTCTGTGAAATAATCTCTCTGAAGGGTGATAAAACAACAGAATTTCCGCTTTGCATCCCTAAAAAAGGCAAAAACTGCCCTTTATAGGTCAGGCCAGTGGGTTTGATATGTAATCCATGAGTTCTGAAGAATGCATCAAATCCAAACAAAACATCTTTGTCTGGAAGGTAGCTTCCCAATACTCTGAGCCAGGTGATCTGGCCTGCAAATATCTCCAATCCAATGGGCTGTTTAGAGATAAGATTGATGGTGAAGACTTCACTGTTGGTTGCTGTGAATGTCTTTGAAATAGGTGCCCACATTTCCTTTGGCAAAACATGTGGCCTTAAGACAGTGGCGCAAGATCCAGTATCTAACAATGCAACAGCCTTTGTGGGTTTGTCATAGATGGATGTCTTGATTTTTAGATCAAAATGGGGACGAGGAGTGCCATCAATCTGCTTCATTCCTAAGGATCCAAGATATCCAAGTTCTTCTTCTGGGAAATTTGATCCTTTAGGAATCTTTGTAGTAATGGAGGCTATGGGTGGTGCCAAGGAGGATATAGAAAAGATTGACCTTTTTGGTGGAAAGTCTTCTTCTGAATCAGAGTCTTGGAAAACATATTCAGTTTCCCCGTCTTTAACTTCTTGTTCTTCAAGTACTGATTCAAGGTCTTCTCCATCTTCAATGGAAGCTGCATCCATTAAGGATTGAAGCATCTTTATCTCCTTTTTTGTCTTGTGGGGACATGACTTAGCAAAATGTCCTTACTTTCCATAGATGAAACATCTGTTTGACTTAGTCTGAGGTTTTCTTCTCTTGAAATAATGGTACTTTTGTTTCCTCCTTCCCCTTCTAAAAGCCCTTTGGTGGAATGCCTTGGTAGGCGATTGCCAATGGTTCTTTTTCTTGGTCTTACATTCACATGTGCTTGGCTCCTTGCATTTGATCTTCAAATAGGATTTGCTACATGCTCCTTTGAGTTTGCTCGAATTCTTGCTGAGCTGTTTGAACATTTGCTGCTGTTTGCACAATTTGTCAAGAGCGGGTAGAGCTAATTGGTATATTTCTCCAATGGTAGTGGTAGCCACTTCTTTGCGAAGAGCCATCATCATTCGGTGTAGCTCTGGTTGGAGTTCATCTGGCAAGGATGCGATAAAGACTTGTTTGACTGGCATGTTCTCATCAGGGAAGTTGATTAGCCCTTTGGCAATGTGTTCTCCTGGTTGAAAAAATCCATCTTCAAAAACCATTCCAAGAAATTTAATTCTTTTCTTGGCAATAGAGCTCTTTTTTGCTGATAGCATGATTCCCCGATCTTTGATGATTTGAGTGAATTGGGCCAGAAGTGCCTTGTGGGTTTCATTGTCTTTTGAGAACAGTAATATATCATCAATATAAATAAGTGTAGAGTGTAATATGGGCTCAAAGATTTTTGTCATGGCTTTTTGGAAAAGAGACGGGGCTACTTTGAGTCCAAATGGCATTATTGTCCATTGATATTGGGCTTCGGGGATACAGAATGCTGTCTTGTATCTATCCTCAAGGTGGAGCCCAATTTGCCAAAAACCTACTTTTAGATCGAACTTGCTGAATATTTTTGCTCCACTTAACCTCTGTGTAGTAACTGAGATTTTTGGTAAGGGAAACTTGTCATCTTGTAAGAAGACATTAAGTGGCTTATAATCAATAACAAGTCTCTTCTTCCCCCTGTTCTGCTCAGCCCTTTTTTCAACATAGAATGCTTGACATGCCCAATTGGATTTGGTTGGTTCAATGAGTCCTTGAACAAGGAGAGCTGCACATTCAGCTCTTGCCAGTTTCAGATCTTCAGGGTTCATTCCTGAATGCGTGGCTTTTGTTGGATTGATGTCTTCATTCTTCTTGAAAGGGAGACGGACATAGAATTCTGGATTTTTCCACAAAGGTGCAGGGTGGTTGAATTGGTCATGACTGTCGCAACAAGCACTGATGAGTAATTGTTGAATATAATTCTTTGACAATAAGATTAAGTATGATGTATAGAGTGTTCATAGATCGGATTCATCTGTATATATATCTGCAGTATTAATTTAAATCAGATTTAAAAATTGTGCATATGAATCTGATTTACAAGATTATTGGATCGGATTAGATCAGATCAAATTTGCACAGTAATAAAATCGGATTGCGGATTTTATCTAGATATCCGTATATCTACAAATTTATAAAAATAAATAAATAAATAAATATTTTTTTATGTTTTATTTTAACTAATAATTATTATATATATATGTAGTATTATTTTATTTTTATTATTTAAGAAAAGTATGTTTAATATTATTTTAAAAATAAATATATTTAAAGGAATAGAAAAAGAAATTTTATTAATTTTTTTAAATAAAAATAAATTTTTAAAAAATATTTTTATATTTTATAGATATATTCAATATTCGAT
>NC_029772.3:24119405-24160472 GCF_000817695.3 Arachis duranensis | reverse complement strand
ATATAAGTTTTTTAAAAATTTTAGTATTTACTTTATTTTTAAATTTTTTATTTTTTTAAAGCTTATTTCAATAATTAAACCCGTTGTTGGAGTTAACAGAAATGAAGACATATCAATTATGTAAAGTGCTTCTCAACATAAATTTGACCTATTACCCTATGTCAATTTTACAGATAATTGAAAACATATTAAATAAAATGTTTGTGGATAAAATTAAAAATAAATGTTATGGTTGGAGATGAAAAGAAACAAAAACTCCAGCAACTATTTTTGTGAATAAAATTTTTATTATGATGAATACTTTTTTCTGTTAAAACTAATGAATACAACAATTTTTTAATTAAAAATAAATATTAAATGATAAAAAATAGCTAAGTGTCATATATTCTTATGAATAATTATATAAAAATATTTTTAAAGGAATGTGACCTATTTCTATATAGTAAAAGTATAGTACGTTTAATCATTTAATTTACTATGTAAGTATGTTTTGACTTTTGAGAGTATCCTTAATATGGTTTTTATTTAAAAAAAAATTACCAGTTATAAATTTCAGTTTGTATAATTACTAAATGAGAATTCTTAACATGTTTTGAGAGTATTCTTCTGGATGAATTTTAATTTTATTATTTATTTTAATTTTTTCTACATTTTGGTAAATTTTAATTATATTTCTAAACTTATATATAATGTAGTTTAGGAATCATGTATCGTGATACACGTCAACTTAGAATTAACACTTAAGTATCTACGTTATTAAAGACACTTTTAAAATCTATCCAAGTTATATAACCATAAATGCCCTTGTTAGAAAACTAATTTAAATATTTACTCGTATATATATATAATTATGGTTTTCCTATTTACTTTTTTTAACACCTCCAATTAAATGATTAAGAAGCAAATGCACGTGGTCATATAGGCAAGATATATCACTTCCAAGTTCCAAGACAGTTGTCACGATTGCAATTATCACTAAATTTAAGCTTAATTTTCTTCATTAAATTTAATTTAATCACTTTTATATACACTGATACGATCAGATAAATGCACGTGGTGAATTCTACCAAAAATGCACGTGGCTATAAGAAAAATACTGCAAGACAGTTGTCACGATCAAAAGGTATAGCTTTATCAAAAAGTGGAAGTGATTTTATTTTCACTAATTATTTTTTATTTAATGAATAAATTAAAATGGTATAATACATTGATGAGTTAAAATAGATGTATTTTACAAATGTGATACATAACATAAATCGGTACTCACGGTTTCATAACAAAAAATAATTATTTATGATTTTATAAATTATAATTTTTTAATTAATAAATTAAAATTATTATGACTCACGTTTTCTTATTTCTTTTATCCTATTTGAAATTGTGATTCATAATTTTTGTTTATTTTTTTTATTTTTGTCTTATTTAAAATTGTTATTCACAATTTCTTTTTATTTCATATCACTGTATTACATAAAAATATTATAATATTAACAAAAAATACCAATAATAATCCAATGTAAAAAAATTAATCTCTTATTTTGTGTATTATATTTTCTATTCTTTTGCAAAATCTTTTTCTTAATTCATTTTTAAAATATCATTCATTTTCTAATTTTATTTTTAAATTTTTAATTAAATTTATCTTTTAAAAATTTTAAATTAGTCACATTAATTTTTCTGTCATTTTTATTATTATCAATATCAAAATTTGTTGATATAATAACTTTAGTAACACCAATAAATTTATGCATTAAAATTTTTTAATTTAAAATTAATTTGATCTAATTTTATAAACTTATCATATTAACAACTAATTAAGACTATTAAATATATATTATAGTATCATTTAATGTATAATATTAACAAACTTTAATGTCATGAATAGCAAAAATGACAAAATGACTAATATAATTAATTTAAAATTTTTAAAAAATAAATTTAAATAATTTTTTTAAAAAAATTAATTTAAAAAATAAATCATTTTTCATTAGTAAAAGTAATCATTTACTCAATTATATGAATTATTACAAAAAAAAAAAGACGGAATCTGGATAAGCAAATAGATAGGAGACAAATTATATTAAATAATAAGTATACAGGCCAGAGGTGAGCCCTACTAAAAGAGTTGGTAACAACATTAAATTTTGGTAGATTTTCAAATTTTTCTTTATTCATTTAGTTTGATGAAAATCCAATATGAACATTTAGGATCCAATCCCCGAATAGCTGCGGCAACGTCCCTTTCATTATAAACAAGTGAACTAAATATAGAGTAATCAATACTCAAGCAAATCCTTCTCAAATTGAATTTCTAGAATCATCAAGTTAAAACAATATTTTTATCAGAAGCCCTAAATTAATTAGTTGAGATAGATCGAATAAGATCGTAATAATAATATTTTTAAATTATGTTCATTCAATTTTAATATTTTTCTCGTTTAAAATTAAATATCTTTTAAGATTTTAGTAGGCCTATAAAAAATAATTAAAATTACGCACTATATGTAAGAAACAATTATATTATTTTGATATAAATTTAAAACTCTTTCATAGTAATTTATGAAATGATCATAAGTTAACAGGGACGGCTTTTAGAATTGATCGGACCTAAATCAATTAAAAAAACTAGTTCAACGGATAAAGAATGTCTCACTTATAAACATCATAGAGACTATATGATAACTATAGGACATAATACAATCCCTTATACATTAGATCAACCAAAAAATGAGGCTGATTGTTTTACATATAAAAAAAATATTGGTGTTACATATGAAATGGATGTATATAAAATATTTATACTGCTATGATATTCATGCAAAATGCAGGCTATGATTTGATTTTATCTTGTTTTTTTAATTTTAATCCTACAAAATATAGGTTACAATTAGCGTTTTAATATTTATAAAACATACGACCAAAACGTAAGTTGTATTTTACTTTTTTTTTTTCGAATTTCATTTTGTAATATTAATTTTTTTATTATAAAATTTGTAAAACCCAAGTTACGTTTTGTAAAGTGTGGGTTACATTTTGATTAAATAAAATATTTTAATTTGAGAATCTTACTTATAAATATCATTGTCATTCATTTCTCTTCCGTATTTGTAATTTTTTTGTGACAATTAGTAGTGTCAAAAAAATTTGGGTGAGGTGAGGTTGAGATTATGAAAGGTATTGTAAATTTGCGAGTATATTATAATAGTGAGATCATACCAAACACACACGAGGAAATGATTTTTATTTGTGAATATCTGTTTTCTTTCGTTATTCCATGCACCATGAGTTTTGTAGAGTTATAAAATGGTCTTTGTGAAAACATATAAAGTCATATTTCAAAGAGGGTGAGTAACATTTTATATAGGAATCCTGTACAAGTATTTGGTGGGATACAATTTCAAATAATGTCCATCATTGATAACGCATATATGTAGAAGATGTTCTATATTCATCAACAAACCCAATTTTACGTGCTGATGATAGAGTTGTACTTTGAGTTTGAACAATATTTAGGGCCGGACGTGGTTGGCGAGGAGGTGAATATTGATGAACTCGGAGATATAGATTGAGAAGAAGATAACAACGATAGTGAAGAGGAATTTGAAACCAACTACAAAGTCGATGATGAAAACGATGACAAAAACAAGGCAGGCGACTCGGCGGTGCAAAATAAAGCAGATGCAGTTGTCAACCAACACCCTTTTGGTATTTCGTCTTTTATGCGAACTCTGGATCTCATATCCATGCATGCTTCGGAATTTCCTGAGTATGCGAATTTGGATAAGTTATGTTTATTAATTGAAGTTACCATTATCGTTTCTTTGTTTAGCCTTGACCGACTAACGGTGGTTCGCATTTCATAGGTGAAGGCAATGCTGCAGTAGAAGATGGTGAGTTTAGTATTGGAATGGAATTTGGTTCTAAAAAGTCGGTGATCTCTACAATCAAAAGATACACTATTTCTAGATGAGTTGATTACACTGTGTATGAGTCAGAGCCGCAGACATTCTACGCAAAATGCAAGGGATGTGGTACATGATGCGATTTGCTTATCCGAGCTAGCTTGATTCGGAAGAAAGGTTATTGGAAGATCAGGAGATACAATAGCAAACACACGTGCACCATGGGGATGATTTCACAAGATCATGCCAAGTTGGACTCAGACATAATTGCAGATGCTATCAGAAAGTTGGTTGAAGTAGACCCATTGATAAAAGTAAAATCTATTATTGCAGAAGTTCAATCCAGGTTCAACTACATTGTAAGTTACTGCAAGGCTTGGTTCGCAAAGCAAAATTTTGTTGCAAACTTTTTTGGGGTTGGAAGTGCGATAAGTTCTAGGGTTAAGGTTGGAGGCGCCACCAAGCTGCTTTGGGGGCTAGGGATGGAGGCGCGACCAAGCTGCTCTGGGGTTAGGGTTACATTGGAGGCGCGATGAAGAAGCAGGGTTAGGGTTGAAGGCAGGATATGATGAAGAGTGATGAAAAACGTGTAAGTGTTAGTGTTAATAGTGAAGTGTTTTTGCTCAATATATTAGACATACTCTATTGGCATACTTTACAATGGTCACCGTATGATTGCTCTATTAGTACGCTTCATAAAAAATATGGTTAAATCTCTAACCAATTGTCACCCTCATAAAAGCATGGCCATTGACCCTTTTGGTCATGCTTTTGAAGCGTGACAAGAAAACGTATGGCCTAATCTCTAATCAATCACCACCCTCATCAAAGCATGGCCACTGACCACTTGTGACTACACTTTTGAAGCGTAGCATGAAAAAAGTGTGGCGACAAATATTTTTTCTTGTAGTGAAAATTCAACTAACGTGATATAATTCTTTCCACCATTTTTTTAGACATTTTGAATAAACTTAAGTAGTACAAGAGAAAATTATTAAAAACTAACTTGACTTAAACAAGCTTCTTAGAGTTAAAGAGACATTTTTTCTTCTAACATTTTAGTCTCCTTTCCATTTTCTTGATGACCGATGCCCAAGTCTCCACATTCTTGAGATTTACCCTTAAAAGATTACCCGAATAGCAGATGGGAAGCTCAACCTTATTACATCCCCAGAATGCAACATGGTTGGTCGGTGGCCCCCTTCTCACAATTCATATCAATGATCACTGATTTTTGAATCTGATCTTCAATCCCATCATAAGTTCAAACTCCTTCAATAATCTCCTATAGTTCATCACTAATATCAGATCACATGACTTTATTGCATCCTACCTCCAAAGTCTTTGTATCTTTTTGTTCAAGACTTCTCTAACTAAGACAAAGAAAAAAAGGTGGCAATGAGTCTCCTTACCTCAGGCCACGCTCCAACCTAAAAGGTTTTATAGGCACCCCATTTACCAGAATCGACATCGAGGCTATCGAAGAACACACCCCAATCCACGATATCTACTTCTTCTCCAAATCCATTTTCTAAAGAACAAAGTTCTCAAAGCTCCATCTTATCCTATTGTAGGCCTTTTAAAAGTCAAATTTAATAAGCCATGTTCGATACTTCCTCTTTTTCACCCAAAAAGATAGTTTCACACGCTATTAAAGTTCCATAAAAAATAATTTTTTATCCTCTCACAAATGTTGACTAAACATTCTCCACTAGCTTTCACATAAGAACCCGCAATCTATTTGCTAGTAACTTCAATTTCACCTTATATAAGTAACCCAACATGCTTATAGGTTTGTAATCCTTCAAATCCTCTATCCTTCCTAATGCTCTTGAAATTGAGGTCATTTGGTCTTGCCGCTCTAGGACCACAATCCAACTTGTACTTTTAATCTCTTCATAATCGGGGGTCTTTTTTAACTAAGTTTCTTTCGAACTAGCTATTGAATTTACAAGAGTAACATCAAAACCAATTTTAAGCTGCTATTCTTTTGAGTATAGCTCCCTGAAGAACCTCCTAATTTTCCTTTTCACCTTCTTAGGCCCTTTAAACTTTCTATCACTGATCTGAAGCTCCTCAATAACCCTTTTACTTTTTTGGACTTCACAATAACATGGAAGAATTTTGTTTTTGTCGATGCTATCCACAAACTTTGAACACAGCAACTTCTTACAACTCTCTCCTAACATACCAACCTTCCTCCATTGACCTAAGGATCATTCTTCTTGCTAACGAGCATTCATATACTTTTTCATCTTTTGTTAACTTGTCAATTTTCTCAATCTTTATCTCTAACATTTCAATTTTATGCTCATTCACCCCAAATTTGCCTTTGTTCTAAATCGTTAGTGGCTTCCTTAGGCTCTTCAATATTTTCATAAAAATTTATCTCCTCAAATATTGGTCATTCATATGTACCACTTTCACAAAGTTATCATGAGTTAACCACGTGCATCTGATGTCCTAAAATGTTTAGGACCTTTATCAATATCATCAGTGTGCATTACCAGCAGGCAGTGGTTCAAAAATTTTCTAAGCAGACCCTTTAAGTTGAGGCTACCATAAGCTTTCAAACACTTCGGATCCACAAAATTCTGTCAATATAAACACCGAATTTTTCACCAACCCACATGAATTTCTGTCCTTTTAATCCTAGTTCAATCAACTCCATATGGTTCACCTAGTCTCTAAAACTCACATTGCTCTAAGAAAGCGACTTGATGCTTTTCCTATTATCCCACTACAAGAATATGGCCGATTAGCTACTACAAAAAGAGTTGTAAAATTGTCGCTAATCTGACGCAAAATATAATTTGTGACGGATTAGCTACCGCCTAGCAACTAATGATTTTCTCGCTAATTATAAGTCGCAGATCAGTGACGCAAACACAATAGTCGCTAATTCATCGGAAAGTTTTTTAGCTACTGAATAAATAGTCGCAAATCAATCACTAAAGTAAAAGCTAATTCTGTAGAAGAAATGGACTAAACGGTAGTCGCTAATTAGTGATAAACTCTACTACAGCAGACTCATCGCTAAATGCAAGCTAATTGCGTAAACAAAATGGAATGGTTGGTTGACGCTAATTAGCGAGGAATTTTTTCGAACCTAACTCGTCGCAAGTTATCCGCTAATATGGTCGCAAATCTGTCACATTGTGTAGCAAATCTATAGCTAATCTTTAAAAATTCTTAATCAAATTTGTAGGAATTTTGTCGCTAAACCTAAGCTATTCGAAATGATAAAGTAGAGTTATGAAATAGTTGCTAATTTGCTAAGAAATAATATGTAGTCAATTAATTGCAATATTATCGCAAAATGTCATCGCAAATTCCTTTTAAAATAGTAACAAATCGATAGATATCTCACAATTATTTCAGTCGCAATAGAGTCTTTAATTTGTCACCATCATCAACAGCGAGTATGTCGCTAATTTTACTAGAATATCAGTTAGAATTATGATTTTTTCGTTATACTAAAATAAACATCATATTATTTTTTTATTTTATTGATTGAAATGAAAGATTATAATGCATAAATATAAAATTAGTTCATAAAAATTATACGTTTAAAAAAAATCAAACCCAACATATTTATTAAAATAAAACTCTATCGCAACATCTCCAACATAGATACTTCACAAATTAAATACCAAATAAAAGTAAGCCAACTTCTATAAAACTGAAAATGAAACAAATTGCCTAATCAATTATCTATCAAACAAATAAACTACGATAATAAGCTAAGCCTAACAAAATAGATTAACATAAGCCACCTAACCAAATATTATTCCCAACAAAATCACTCTAATGGTTCTTCTCTTGGGGGAATCCTGGAATCTTAGAAAGGAGAGACAGTAAATTACTCTGTATAGCTTCATTTACAACACTAGGCAACACTGCATTTATAGCACTAGGCAATGCTTCTTTAATAGCCTCAGTGATGTCTGTTTGTGAGACTGACTTGACTGTAGAAACACCTGTATTTTCAGGTAATGGCACATCTCTATGATCATGAATACCAATATCCAGACTGCGGCCTAACCCATGAACTCATCCTTTCTTGTTGGTTCCTACAACTTTTGTCCACACATCAGGATCAACTTCAGGTTGATCTATTAAATCTTCTCCATATTTTTGTGATATTGCCTCTCCATATGAGTCCTACAGCAGAAAAATAAGGACATATTATTAAGAAAACTAAAACTAAATTATGCTACAAAATTAAAGACACTTACAATAATTTTCTTGGATACTTCAGAAACATATTCTCCACTTTTTTTCTTATGAACATCATCATATACTTCAAGGAAAGACACACGATGCTTCAACTTAGCTTCCTGTAACAACATTTAATATACTATCATAAATCATTTGAGATAGGCAATATCTTTCTTTATACATTTCTTCTCTTGTGTTCACCAAAACTAATAGACCTTTACCTTTCTTCTCTTGTGTTCGCCAAAACTGATAGACCCTGCAGTGTGTAGTTTATGAATAGGCATAGCAGCCCTATTTTTTTGACCAGCCACAGACTTGTTTTGCCACTTTAAATCTAACCAATGATCAACTAAGTCATTCCAAACATCAACTTTCATTGCTTTAGGTCCATGACCCTTAATATCAGCAATACTAGTAGAGTTTGCTTCCTTAAAAGCTCTATCCCTTGCTCTTTTCAAAATATCAGGATAGCGGTCATGCATTGTCTTATTCCAAACAGTTCTTGCCAGAGTCTTATCATAATTCGATGCAAATTCATGTTTTTCCTAAATTTAAAGAGCGAAAGAATTAGCAAATACTCAATCCAATTATTTGTAAAAAATCGCAGTGAAACAACATTATAATTACTAACCAGAAAACCTTTAAACAATTCGTCCTTCATGTTTGGACAATAATCCTGCCATCTTGGCGCTGGAGAAGGCATCCTACTTAATAAATCTTTCGTGATGTCACGAGTTACCGTATGATCTGTAAATCTCTTCCTACATTAAAAAAATACAAAACTATCAAAAACAGTTTAACACACAATAACATAGATCATTAAAGCAACAAAAAATTCTAGGCTTAGCTATACTACTCATAACTTTAAAATAATTCATGAAAATAAAATAGATCAAAAGAATATAAAGCTCCTAATAGTGCAAGACTAAAGCAGCAACCATTATTATCTTCATGCAAGCAATCCCAACAAACAGTTTTTCAAATAAAAATCAAGTTTATTAAATGCACTATAAAAGTATCATCATAAAACCAAAGACAAATTACACACAACTCACTCCTTTTGAGGTTTGATGAAATATAAACCTGATCCCATTTCTCTAAAATCATGCATTGATTAAATGAAATTCAGGTAATAATAATGTTGTACTCTTATATTTTCTAAAATATAATGGTAAACTGTAAACACTCCTAATGCACCATTTAAAGAGAGATAAATGTCACTTGGACAAATAGAGAGAAGTTATCATAAATTCACCAAATCTCGGGAGGTTAGTGTCTTTTGCACTAAAGACAAATATATTTTATCTCAAATTGTAAAAGCCACAAAAAATGAAGAGGCAGATCAGAAAAAAAAATAAGTAATAATCAGAACAAATATTTAGTTTACTCAAGAGGCATGTATTAACTACTGGTCACATACCATTTTCATGGAGTTGCTGTTATCCATATTTATGTTTGCTGTCTTGACAAATTTCAGATGAAAGGAATACAAAAAATATGCACATATTTATATTTATTTTTCTTAATTGAGCAGAAGTGATAATACTGGATCAGAGAATATAAAAGAAAAGAGATGCTTTATTTCTTTGAACCTATTTACTAATAGATTTCTCCATAGTGATCTAAAATGGCCATATGTTTTGGACTTTAGTGAAATGGATTTCCTATGTCGTGAACTTAAGCTTAGATTAATATCAATGTTTTGCAAAGAAGAAAAATATCTACATATTTATACTTATTTTTTATTTATTTCATAAAAATAAATATAATAATAATTAATAAATAATATAACATAAATGAGACATATATAAGACTCTAACAACAAACACACTTTTGTGATAATTTGTGATTGCATGAAAAAAACTAGGTACAAATTAGGTCAATTTTAATAAATCTAGTAATAAACTAGTAAATTAAAGATCCTGCACCTAGTGATACTCTTCTTTTTCATTTTAAGTAGAAAGTATGCTGATATAGGAAGGTCAACATAATAGTATAACTACTTACGGTTTATCGCCTTTCTCTACAGCTATTACTAGCTTTCCGTTACTCCTAGTTTCAGCATGCACACTTGATTGTCCAACATTAGGTAGCTCATTATCTTCTGCATCTAAAGCATATGCGTCAGATGAATTCACACCTACAATGAATAAGAGAATTTTCAATTAGATGTGTAGTTATTTGTGAATACGTAAACATTTATCTGAAGTAAATCATCATACCATCTAACTGAGGTGATGATTGTGATAAAACTTGTGGGGATTAGTTTGATGCTGATCCCACATTCAAATGTGTAAGATGAGGTTCATCATTATTATCGTTCTGTTGACCTAAACAAAAAAAAGCCAAAAAAATAGATAAAATAAAACCACTTCCTCGCTGAGGATTAATTAAATCACAATAAAGATATACAACTCGAACGTATAGTACAACTACATACCTAACACATGTATCGGTGGTTGAGAAGATAATTATTTATTTTTTTACTACCTTATTATAAAAAAGATTAATAAGCTAAGCCAAAGGTTGGTATAATTTACTTATATTTTACTTCCTTATTATATAAAAGATAAATAAGCTATTTTACTACCTTATTATATATCAAAATTGGAATTCTATAGCTACTATCGCATATAAAGAATACATTACTAAGTATTGTCTATGTAAGAAATTATAGAGAGAAGAAATCCAATTATATTAAACACCACAACAGGATCCATGTCATCTGCTGCCATGATCCTATAAAACAAGTAACTTTAAGGAAAATTTTCTGGTCTTACTTATCTGTCATTTGCACACTTCAACAAAGAATTCATTACTAAATTTTCAATTTTACTGCCTTTTACTAAAATCTGAGCACAGGACTAATCAAGAAATGTAGTTTGAGATTGATAGAATGGATCAATTAGATTTTGAAAATTAAACAAGAGCATTTCAACAAATGGACATGAACCAATTCAAAATGAAGCAGTAGAGTAGTAGACATATACAATTAAATAACCCTAGTTTCTAGAGAAAAAGGTAAAAAAATCAAAGAAACAAAATTTGTTTTACTTATAGCTTACCGTGATTTTGTAGGGTGGCTGAGGCATTTCATCGAACATATGAGATACATAAAGACACAAAACTTGTAAATCTACATCACATAGTCATCATTCTCGTCTTCGGAACAAGCACTTTCACTATCTTCACCGTCAAAATCTTCGTTATCGTTGATGAACTCATCATTCAGCAAAGTGTCCATTGGACAATTTATATCTTCTACATTTACCTCTTCCATTGGAGCATTTGCATCAAACAATGAAATAACTTCATCCTCCGAAATGACATTTTGTGCTCTTAATTCAGAAACACTATCTTGATAAAAGTCATTACTGTTATCTTGCCCATTGGGTTCTTCATCTGGATCATGCAAAGTTTCATTCATATATAGCTTGGCTCTAACTTTACAAGCCGCCCACCATTCCCCGTTGGACTTATTCCCACTATGTGGGTATTTTGTGTAATATACCTGTTGTGCTTGTTCAGCCAAAACAAACAGCTCATTTGATTGTAGTCTTGATTTATACTTTATGTCAACTAACTCATATCTCTCATCAACTTTGACACCGTTAATTGGGTCAAACCAGCAGCATCGAAAGATAAATACAGAATTTCCATCACCCAAGTATGACAGTTCCAATATCTCCTCAAGAATGCCGTAGTAGTCTAAGTCATTTTCTCCATAAATATTTCCTTTAACACATACCCCACTATTCATAGTAGCTCTATTTTTGTCGTGATCCTTAGTATGAAATCTATATCCATTAACTTTTAAGCCGTTGTACGAAGTGACAGATTTAGAACGACCATAAGCTATCTGTTGAATTATTCTACTTCTAATATGACCTGTATCTACCTACAAATGAATATGATAACAATTGAAAGTTATACATTCTTGCAATACAAATAATTTTAATATTATAAATATTTAATTTCAAAAATCACTCACTTGATTCTTTATCCATCTACTGAAGTCCTTATCACGGACAATTAGTATTTCATCCTCGGAGATATTTGGATCTAACTCTTTCAGTGAATCCTCAAATTGTCTAATAAATAAAGCAATGAATATAACATTCAATTTATTTCTTTAAAACTAGTGTATATATAATATGAATATAAAAACTAGTTCTAACTTACTGGAGATAAGGTTCTATTTCTTCGCAGTTGACAAGAATGTATGTGTGGACGATATGAAGTTCTTCATCAGTTAAGTATTTTTTTGAACCTCGCCCAATGAAAAGACATGGGTATCTAAAAATAGACAAGTGATTCTCGTCCAAATTTGAGCCACCATCATCATTCCTGGGAACTTGAGTCCGCCTTGTTTGTACTGTTGATTCAAAATACATAGAAGTAAAGTTGGAAATTTCTTCCAAAATATATGCTTCGAAAATAGATCCTTCAACTCTTGCCTTATTTCGAACTTTTCGTTTTAAGAATAGCATACACCTTTCAAATGGATACATCCATCGATACTGCACAGGTCCTCCAACCTTAGCTTCATAGGGGATGTGGATAACTAAATGCTCCATCACATCAAAAAAAGCTAGAGGAAAAATTTTTTCTAGCTTACAAACCGTTTCAATAATGGAAATCTCTGTCTGCTCTACAGCATCAGGTCGTATTTCAGTAGCACAAATTTCTTTAAAGAACAAGCTGAGTTCTGTTAGCACTCCCTATATGGATTTTGGCAACACGTCTCGAAATGCCAACGGTATTAGTCTTTCCATGAAAACATGACTGTCGTGACTCTTCATTCCATATATCTTCCCATCCGCTAGATTAACACATCGTGAAATATTTGATGCATAACCATCAGAAAATTTTAATTGCTTTATCCACTCACATACTATCCTCCTTTGTTGAGAATCTAAGACATATGTGGATTTTGGTTTTTTGTACTTTCCATTCTCGAATACCAACTCCAAGTTAGGGCACTTGCATATTAGCTTCAAATCTTCTCTTGCATTCGCGTTGTCTTTTGTCTTGCCATTTACGTCCATAACAGTGTTAAAGATGTTGTCAAAAATATTTTTTTCAATATGCATAATGTCTAAATTGTGTCTTATCAAATTAGTTGACCAATAAGGCAACTCCCAAAATATACTTTTTCTCACCCAATTATGAATGGTACCAAAGTCACCCTTTTTTCCTCTCGAATTAGCCCCAAAGTTAGCTTCCTCGAGTTTGTCCAACTCATTTAAGATGTCAACTCCACTCATTCGTTTCGGTGGAAAAGAGTTTTCCACGATTGACTTTTTAAAAGAGTACCGATCACGACGAAATGCATGACCAGCAGGCAAGTACTGTCGATGACAATCAAACCAGCAGAGTTTAGCACCGTGTTGTAGTCGAAATGATTTAGTGTTCTTCATGCAAATCGGACAAGAAAGTCGACCGTGAGTGCTCCAACCAGATAACATTCCATAAGCCAGAAAATCGCTTATAGTCCACAATAATGCTGCCTTCATGTTAAAATTTTTCTTTTGCCATGCATCATAAGTAGTAACACCATTGTCCCACAAAACCTTTAACTCGTCAATCAGCGGTCTAAGATAAACATCTAATCTTTTTCCGGGAGACTTCGGTCCAGGGATCAAAAGACTAAGGAATATGTACTCTCTTCTCATGCACATACTTGGAGGAAGATTGTAAGGTGTGACAAACACAGGCCAACATGAGTATGGAGTCTTCGAGCCAGAAAATGGATTAAAACCATCAGTGCAAAGTCCAAGCCTAACATTTCTAGATTCTTGGGCAAATACTTCATGGGTGGCATCAAATTGTTTCCAAGCATCAGCATCAGCCGGATGTGTGATAACCGATTCATCGTGGCGTACTCCATCCACATGCCACTTCATATATTGTGCATTATTTTTAGACATAAACAAACGTTGAAACCTTGGAGTAATAGAAAAATATCTCAATATTGAGTATGGCACACACCTACTACTATTAATTGTATCCCCTGCCTTTGGCTTAAATCGTGGGTGTCCACACATTGTGCAAGCTGCATAACTAGTCTTGTCACTTGTTTCTTTATAATATAGCATGCAATGATTAGGACAAGCATCAATTTTCTCATATCCTAATCCTAATTCTTGAATCATTGTCTTTGACCGGTAAAAATCTTCTGGCAACTTCTCTGATTCTGGGAGCATGCTCTTGATTATGGCAACCATTCGATTATAACAGCTCTCACTCATGTTGAATTCTGATTTTAAGTTCACTAGCTGGGTTACAGCTGACAATATTGTATGCTTGGTGCAGCCATCCCACAAAGGTTCGTCAGCACTCCTCAGCAACTTATAAAACTTCGACGCTAATGGATTTGGATCCTCTTCTAAACCTTCCATTACATTTAAGTTATCACCTGCAGCATCAATAACCATGTCTACATATGGGTTTGTATTCTCTTCCTCATGTTCTTGGGTAACATTTGTTGCATCATGTTCAACCCATCTTTCCTCACCATGAGCAGTCCAGTTTGTATAACCCTCCAAAAACCCACGATCACACAAATGCTTTTCGACCCAAAATATTTCATCCCTAATCCTGTTCTTACATTTTGTGCATGGACAAAGAATGCGACCTAAACTATCAATGACTGTCGGGTTTCTTTCTACAAAATCTACGAATTCTACAACACCTTTCTTAAATTCCTCGCTTAGATGACCAGTGCAATCTTGCCTTCGTGACATCCAACTCCTATTAGGCGCCATGATTATCTGGACTAAGGTTTCATTTTAGTTGTAATACCAATGTTTAACGTGTATATAAATGACATAGTCTCGTGTATTTTTCCCTAAATTTCATTCATATATTTTTATTCACAATCACATTAAATAACCCCTTCTACAAGTTATAAAGTAACAAACTTAATACATTCAATTTGAAAATAAAGATATAAATCATAAAAATATAATATACAAAGCATGAAGGAAACTATAATAAACAGTTTGAAGCATTAGAAACACCAAAAACAATTGGGTATCATTAATCTCATGTCAAGAACTTCAAATCATGAGGTTAAAAAATATGGAGATATACCGGTTTCAATAAACTAAATATCAATTATATCTTTTAATACAATAAGAACCCAACAGATTGATAGAACTACCATAACAGCAAGAAAAGAGGAACTTAAGATTCATGACAATATGAAGCAAGACAACAAAACACTCAAGTGATCATTTCATTTCAAAACACCAACAAATTCAAGATTCTAGCAACAAATTTCAGCAGCACATTTAACCTTAAACAAAAATTCAACCTTTAACAACAAAATCAAATTGCATTCAAGTTCAATCTGTGACAAATTCTTTCAACAATGAACAAATTTAAGTAATCATTTTGGAACAGCAACCATTCAAAGTTCTAATTACAAATTTCAGTAACATATTCGACTTTCAACAACAAAATCAAAGTGCATTCAAGTTCAAGCAGTAACAAATTATTTCATCCATGAACACATTTGAGTGATCATTTCAGAACAGCAACAAATTCAAAGGTTTCAAAAACAAATATCAGCAACAAATTCAATTTTCAACAACATCATAAAAGTACATTGATGAATTACAGCAACACAACTAAAACAAAAAGAAAAGGAAAATTAATTGGAACTGACCAAATCGGGGTGCGCCGCAGGAAACTGACGGCGAGGCTCAAAGTAAGACGACGAATGAAGACCCGCCCACCAGGACCTGTTATCTCTGCTGCCGGCAACGACTTGCACAGGGACGTCTTGCTTCTGAGTACGAGGGGATGACGAGGCAAAGAGCCCCGGACCTGCTACTTCTTCCGCGGCTGGGTGTGAGATGGTGACAATGAAGAAAGCTGACCAACTGGCGGCGGCGACTGTGCTTGAGGGAGAGAGTTGTGTGAGGGAGATGAGAGTGCTTGAGGGAGAGAAGGCGTGAGCAACGTAAGCGAGCTTGAGGGAGAGAGACGTTGGGGTTCTTTCAGATGGATGGGGTAGGAATAAAAAATTAATTTTTATATTTTTTTAAATCATAAATTTAAAATAAAGAATAACAATTTTATAAATAATAAATTATTAATAAATAAAAAATAAAAATAAAAATAAGAATTTTATGAGTTATTTAATTTTTTGGGCAAAACACCTCAATAAACTAAATATACATCAATGTTATCTGAATGTCTCAAATCAAAAAATACAATGTCAAAGTTCCAAAGCATATTTCTATATAAATCGAATCCAATATATTCCAATAAAGTGGATTCGAATTAAGTGCATGGTTAAAATGCTAATAAATCGAATGGATTGACTTCGACTTACATGTTTGATTCGTCTCCCGTAATTCGAATATAATAAATGCATGAAATTTTGGCTATAAAGTTTATGTTTTGAAAAATAATTTATTAAATTAGTTTTTAGAAGATAATTTTTAAATAAATTTTTAGTATTCATTTTTGATAAATTAAACTAAAAATAATTTTCAATAAGCACAACTAATAATATTTATATTTAATAATAGTATTTTAGTTTTAAAAATATTATAATAAATATAAATATATAAAAATTAAATAAATTTATATATTTATTAATATATAAAGTTATATTAAATTTTTTTATTATTATTATTATTATTATTATTATTATTATTATTATATGATCAATTTTTTATTTGTCCAAAAAAGTGAACAATTCATACATAATAATCTTATTATTGAGAGTACTAAAATATGTTATTTTATATGTTATAAAAATTTATAGTCAAAGTCCACGCAAATCGAATCTATTATATTCGAATTATGGGAGAGAATGCAAACATGTAAACCAAGCTAATCCATCCGATTAATTAGTATTTTAACCATACACCTCATTCGAATTCATTGGATTCGATTTAATACGTGTTTTATTAAATCGAATTTAATCAAATGTGCTTTGAGACTTTGATGTTGCATTTTCTGGTCTGGAACATTCAGGTAATATTGATGTGCATTTGGTTTATTGAGGTGTTTTACCCTAATTTTTTTAATGTATAAGATAATAAAATTTGAATTAATTTAAGTATAATACTAAAATTATTACAATATTATTATAAGTAACAATCAAGATAAAAAATTATAAATATTTTTAAATTTGTTTATTTTTTCAATCTTATTTAATTTGAAGCAGATATAAAAAATTAAATTTAAAGAATTTTTTTTCGTAAAATTTTAATTGCTAGAAATTTTTTTCTTTTAATTTTATATTTAATATCTTAAATAATCTTTAGTTTTATTATTATTTCAAATTTTTTAATTTTTATTTTTATTATTTTTTTTATATATACATATCTATCGTTATTTTTTTTTTCTAGTCTTAATTTGTATTATTTAATTTGAATAGGTACTCTATTAATATTGTATAAAGTTAACTCTCACTCTATTTATTCTATTAAATTTTTATATAATGATAAAAAATACTATATAAGAGGTAATATTTTTTCTACTTCTCTTTATTAAAATAAGATACATAATATTTTCTCAATTATACATAATAACAATGTAAACGTTAGTAAATTTTTACCATTGTTAATAAATTTTTTTGAATAATTTTTTATTTTATTTTACATAATAACAAGTTGTTATGTTTTTTAAATCTTACTTTTTTATTTAAATTTATT
This sequence comes from Arachis duranensis, assembly GCF_000817695.3. Classification (NCBI taxonomy): domain Eukaryota; kingdom Viridiplantae; phylum Streptophyta; class Magnoliopsida; order Fabales; family Fabaceae; genus Arachis; species Arachis duranensis. The sequence continues at coordinate 24,142,672 of NC_029772.3, read as the reverse complement.
TATTCTATACGTTCTGCATGTACTAAATAGCTTAAAAATGGTATTTTTTTATAATTTATTTTTAATTATTAAAACTAAATTTATAATTTTAAAAATAAAAATATAAAATTGATTTTTTAAACTCAATAGAAAAGCGGCTGAATAGGCACGTGAGCCACTAATTAAAGTAACGAGGGAATAAGGACTAACGTATCTCCTCACAAAATAGTAGCAACATGAAATAAGTGAGGAAAGTTTACCAGTTGCTAAACGGTCGCTAATTCCTCACCAAATAAGCTTTTGATTAGTGACTCAATTGCGACTAATTACTTCTAATATTTTCTCGGTTAGCTTTGGATTTATTATTACGACTCTGCAACAGATTTCCAACGAGATTAGCGAGTAATTTACTACAAATTAGATAGGATATAGCTTTTATTTTGCGATAATATTGCAGTTGCCAAGCCGCTTGCTAAATTAAATTTGCGACAACTTAGCGACAAATATATTTCACCCGCTAATCAGCGACTTGAAATCAGCGAATGAAGTGTGTTAGTTGTTAAACGGTCGCAAATTTCTTGCTACTTAGTTCCTAGGCACTCAATATCTGTATTTCCACTTTAGCGACTAATTAGCAAGGAACACTTCTCTAGCTGAATGATTTATTCATTGCGACGAGTTAGCGACGACTGTTTTCTGTCGCTACCCTAATTTTGAATTTTTACAATATTATGCGACAAATTTGCTAGAAACTAGTTGCTCGCTAAAAATAAAAACTTTGGTGACAAATTAGCTAGGAATTTGTCCATCACAAAATGCATTTCAAGTCTTTGTGACTGATTAACTAGTAACATTGTTCCTCACTAATTAGCCTTTTCGCACAAACTTTATTTAGCGACTAACTAGCGTGTGAACTGTTTCTCGCTAATTGTATATCAAACACTTGCGACGGAATAGCGACAATAATATCCCTCGCTAATTTACTTTTATTTGATTGAACCCCTAAGTGACTGATTTGCTAGAACATTGTCACTCGCTAATTAATTTGTGACAAATTAGCGAGAAAATTTTTCCCGCTCTTTTCTTAGCTACAAAAGTCAATTTGCGAGTAACAAACTTACTCGTAAATCTCTCACTAATCAGTCGCTTTTTTCAAGTTTGAGTATTTTGTGACCGCTCATTAATTTTGTCGTTAGTGCGTCACTAATTTCTCGCAAGTTAGTGACGGATTAGTGACAAAAAATAATTCTCGCAAAAATTCATCGCTAATTTGTCAAATTCTTGTAGTGTCCATCTCCAACTTTTCATTAAAATTGCCACCAAACAGTAGTGACACATCACAAACCCTTCTTAAATCCTATAATTCTCCCCAAAACAGCTCTTCCTCTTCTTTTGATGTGGCCCATCGACTACACCAATTGCACAAACCAACTTTATCTCCTTCATCCTACCTATAGCTGTGAGCCAACTTCATCTTTCTTTACGAATTCTCGCTAACTCTGAAAAGCTACAACACCACCTAAAATAATATCCCCTTTCATAGTTAATCCATTTTCCTCTGCCCAATCAACATCACTCCCTCTCTAAACAAACCATCTTTTTTTATTTTTGCCAAACTAACAAAATCAATACTCTATATTTGCATAAAGTCTCACCATCTCTAATTTTTCTTTTTCTCTCTCTTACACCCTTAAAATTATAGAATGCAAATGTTTCATTTCAGAAAAATAAAAACACCTTATCTCAAAAATAAAAAAATGATAAATGTTAATTTACTTTGAATAAAATAAGAAGTGTAGTACTTCTTAAATTCTCTTTAAAGCCTAAATTCTAACTCTTAAATCATAAATACTATATTATATATATTATGAATCTTAAAACCGAAATTTTAAACTTAAGCGAATAAATCTTAAATTTTAGTCATTGATATAAAATATAATAAATAAAAAATTAAGATTTATTTAATTGATAAGCAGTCCAATACTCCTTAGTAAAGAATATATAACGATGAACCACAATAATTAATTGTATCATTTTAAAATAACACTGTTTCAATATTTAAACCGTGTATCCGATAGTTTTTTTAGTCGAGACGTAGATACACATATATAATTTTCCAAAATTTTATATTCTTGATTGACAAAGTAATGATTAACTCAGACAGTTAAGTTTTAGTTAGATTCAATTAAAGTCAGTTAGAGCTCGCTGTTATGAGTGACAGGCTGGACTTCAGTTAGTTGGACAGTTAGTCAGTTAGCTTGCATCAGTTTGCTAGTTAGTTACTCTATATTGTTCTTGTATAAATAAGACTACACAGTGTATCGAAAGTAACTTGATGAAGCAGTAATCAATCATACAAGATTTCACTCAACTTTACTCTTCTTTCTTCTTTCTTTCTTATTCTTTTTTTCTCTGCTCAGGCCTGGTACCTTTCATGGTATTGATTGAAAGAGGAAAATATTGTGTTGGTAAAGAATTTTTCAATGAAATTTCGTTGCAAGTATAGTTCTGAACTGACAAACAATCCTCCCAATTAAAATTTGGTTGTCACAAGTACAAACCCCAATGAAAATTAATCGAAGTATTTAAGTCTCGGGTCGTCTCACAAGAAATTGCAACGAAGTGGTCAATTATTGGCTATGAAGGAATAAGGGGGTTTGGTTTATAAAAGGAACAAGGAAGTAAAGAGGCAAGACAAGTAAATCAAAGAACTAAAGAAAGCAAGTAATAAAGAGAGACATTCATGGCAAGGATTGAGAATATAGGCTTTCTATCCTAGTCAGTAATAATAATAATTAACAAGAATTTATATTATTTCGTCATCTCCAACAATGGAAGAAGGTATAATGTTATCTTCACATAGCGAGAACATCAAACAAGACTAGCTAATCTCAATCCAAAAGTCCTAATCAACTCACTAATTGAATTAGCAAGAGATTAGAGTCAATAGAAATCATATTAACTAACAACTCTAGATCGTCAACATGAGCTGGGTCTTAATGACTCAAGATTACCTAATTACTCTTTCCAAGGCAAGAATGCTCACAAATCTACTCTAACATCCAACCAAGTATTTTGCCAAATACTTGGAAGGCATGAAGGAAAGCATAATAAATTACAAGGAAAGATAAATCTACCAACTACCAATTGCAAGAAAAGTAAAATCAACAACTCAATTCAACAATAAAGAAACATCAAACATCAATTGCATTAAAAGAGATCTAAATCCAACATGAGCATTTATAAACATAAAAGGAGGCATAAAAGGGAAATTAACACTACAAACTATGAGAATGAAGGAGTAGAAGCAAGAAATTATAAAGGAAACAAGATGAAAACAATAATTGAACCCTAGATCTAAGATGCAAAATAGCCTAAGAACCCTAATTCTAGAGAGAAGAGGGAGCTTCTCTCTCTAGAAAACTAACTTACATGATGGTATCTTACAACTAAGTGCTCTCCCTTTGCCCAAGCTTGAATTCCGCATGAAATACCCTCAGAAACAAGTTGGATTTGGCCCTGGGCAGCTCAGAAATCGCCCCCAGCATTTTCACTTCAATGAGGTCACGTGCGAGCAGTGACGCGTACGCATGCGTCACGCGTACGCGTCGCTTGGCATTTTACTATCCACGCGTACGCATCATGTCACGTGTACGCGTCGCCATGTGACTTCATATCCACGCGTGCGCGTCGATGAATGCACTCCAAATTCTTGTTTTTCCATGAATTCTCCACTTTGCATGATTTTCTCTTCATTCCTTTAATCCATTCCTAGCCTTTTCATCCTGAATTCAGTAACAAACACATCAAGGCATCTAGTGGAATCAAAGGTGAATTAAAATTACCAATTTAAAGGCCTAAAAAGCATGTTTTCACACTTAAGCACAATTTAGGGAGAATTACAAAACCATGCTATTTCATTGAATAAATGTGAGAAAAGGTGATAAAATCCTCCAAAATAAGTACATGATAAACCACAAAATTGGAGTTTATCAAACCTCCCCACACTTAAACTAAGCATGTCCTCATGCTAAGCTCAAGAAAGAAACAAAGGGTATCAACATTTATTCAATGCAAACTGTCTAAATGCACCCTATTTATATGCAATCTATCTAAATAAATGCAAGTACTTGGTCAAGATAAATCAACTTCCAAGAATACAAATATAAGTGCAAGGGTTAAAGCAATAGCAGTCAAACAAACCCACAATTGAATTGAGTTATTAGAATGATTTTACAAACTTGCAAGAAAAGATGATCATGGGTAGAAACATGTAATTGAGTGATCGAACCCTCACCGGATGTGTATCCGCTCTAGCCACTCAAGTGTATGGGGTTGATTAACTCAATTCTCCCCTAATCATGCTTTCCAAGATTTGTTTTTCATCTAACAATCAACACTTATTTCATGCATGCATACAAATATCATGAGGACTTTTCCAGAGGTTGTAATGGGGCTAGGGTCAAGGTAAGGATGCATATGATTAAGTGGACTAGAATTTGAATCTTTGATTAACTTAAACCTCCCACCTAAGCTATATAACAACCTATAAAATTCTAATGCAAACCTAACTCTCCATAATTCTCACTTTTTCACATACTCATGCATTCTCTTTTTGTCCACCACACATATGCATTGATTTTCATTGAACTTTACTTTGGGGCATTTTGTCCCCTTCTTATTGCTTTTTTTTTCTTTCTTTTTCTATATATTTTTTTTCTTTTGATATATATTATGTACCCAATTCTCAATATTTTCAATAAAAATACAAAAATACCCTTTTATCCCAACCAATATTCCCAAACTTTCCAAACTTGAATGATAAGCACTCGCACTAGCCTAAGCTAATCAAATATCCAAACAAAGGACATTTATTGTTTTTCACTTAGGGCTTGTAATGTGCTAAAATTAAGAACAAATGGATTAAGCATAGGCTCAAAGTTGGCTAACAATGGAAGATAAAAGGTAGGCTATTTGGGTGAGTGAGCTAATCGAAATGATGGCCTTAATCATATAAGTGCATGTATACACAAAATAATGGACATATATAATCAAACAAATCAAGGATTACAATCATAGAAAGAGAATAATGCACACAAGAATGAAAATAAGTGGTTATATGATGCAACCACACAATTAGGCTCAAATCTAATATGCTTGTATTCTTAGCTCAAAAACATTATCCACAATATGTGTAATTCAAGCAAGTTCTAGAAAAAAAATTTTCAATCAATTGGGGTGTCCTATAGATAAAATCCTTGGAAAATTTCACTATTTTGACAAAGCTTATTGATGAGCGGATAATTTATACGCTTTTTGGCATTGTTTTTAGGTAGTTTTTAGTATGATCTAGTTACTTTTAGGGATGTTTTCATTAGTTTTTATGATAAATTCACATTTCTGGACTTTACTATGAGTTTGTGTGTTTTTCTGTGATTTTAGATATTTTCTAGCTAAAATTTAGGGACCTGAGCAAAACTCTGATAAAAGGCTGACAAAGGACTGCTGATGCTGTTGGAATCTGACCTCCCTGCACTCAAAATATATTTTCTGGAGCAATAGAACTCCAAATGGCGCGCTTTTAACGGCGTTGGAAAGTAGACATCTAGAGCTTTCCAACATTATATAATAGTTTATACTTTATTCGAGATTTGATGACGTAAACTAGCGCTCAACGCCAGTTCCATGCTGCATTCTGGAGTCAAACGCCAGAAACACGTCACGAACCAGAGTTGAACGCCCAAAACATGTTACAACTTGGCGTTCAACTCCAAAAGAAGCCTCAGCTCGTGTAACAATCAAGCTCAGCCCAAACATACACCAAGCGGGTCCCGGAAGTGGATTTATGCATCAATTACTTACTTCTGTAAACCCTAGTAGCTAGTTTAGTATAAATAGAATTTTTTACTAGTGTATTAGAATCTTTGGTCTCGGTTTTATTCATTTATTTATCTTAGGAGACTATTGATCATGTTTGGGGGCTGGTCATTCAGCCATGCCTGAATCTTCATCACTTATGTATTTTCAACAGTGGAGTTTCTACACACCATAGATTAAGGGTATGGAGCTCTGCTGTACCTCAAGTTTCAATGCAATTACTACTATTTTCTATTCAATTCCGCTTCTTCTTATTCTAAGATATTCGTTGCACTTCAACATGATGAATGTGATGATCCGTGACACTCATCATCATTCTCACCTATGAATGCGTGACTGACAACCACTTCCGTTCTACCTTAGACCGGGCGCATATCTCTTGGATTCCTTAATCAGAATCTTCGTGGTATAAGCTAGAATTGATGGCGGCATTCATGGGAATCCGGAAAGTCTAACCTTATCTGTGGTATTCCGAGTAGGATTCTGCAGAGATTCAGAAGGAACATAGCACCTCCATACACTTGTCTGAAATTCCCACCATTGAATTACATGAGTAACTCTATCCTATTTTATTTCTTTGCGTATACTATAATTTCTTAATACAGTTGAATCCGCCTGACTGGGATTTACAAGATGACCATAGCTTGCTTCATACCAACAATCTCTGTGGGATCGACCCTTACTCACGTAAGGTATTACTTGGATGACCCAGTACGCTTGCTGGTTAGTTGTGCGGAATTGTGACAAAGTGTGATTGATGTTTGAGAGCACCAAGTCTTTGGAGCTATTGTTGATGATCACAATTTCGCCCACCAAGTTTTTGGCGCGTTGCCGGGGATTGTTCGAGTATGGTCAACTAACGGTTCATCTTGTTACTCAGATTAGGTAATTTTCTTTTATTTTCCTTTCAAAAAAAGTTTTCAAAATTCTTTCAAAATTTTTTTCTTTATTTTCGTTTTTCTAAAGAATATTTTTCGAAAAAGTAATAAAAATACAAAAAAAAATCATAAAATCATAAAAACCAAAAATATTTTGTGTTTCTTGTTTGAGTCTTGTGTCATGTTTTAAGTTTGGTGTCAATTGCATGCTTTAAAAATTTTTTTCTTGCATTTTTCAAAAATTCATGCATTCATAGTGTTCTTCATGATCTTCAAGTTGTTCTTGGTAAGTCTTCTTGTTTGATCTTGATATTTTCTTGTTTTGTGTTTGTTGTTGTTTTTCATGTACATTTTTACATTCATAGTGTCCATGCATTAAAGAATTCTAAGTTTGGTGTCTTGCATGTTTTCTTTGCATAAAAAATTTTTCAAAAATATGTTCTTGATGTTCATCATGATCTTTAAAGTGTTCTTGGTGTTCATCTTGACATTCATAGTGTTCTTGCATGTATCATTGGTTTTGATCCAAAATTTTCATGTTTTGGGTCATAATTGTGTTTTTCTCTTTCATCATCAAAAATTCAAAAATCAAAAACAATATCTTTTCCTTTTTTCTCTTATAATTTTTGGAAATTTGAGTTGACTTAGTCAAAAAAATTTAAAATTAGTTGTTTCTCATAAGTCAAGTCAAATTTTCAATTTTAAAAATCTTATCTTTTCAACACTTTTTTTTCAAAAATCAAATCTTTTTCATTTTTATCTTATTAATTTCAAAAATTTTAAAACAATTTTTCGAAAATCCTTTTCTTAATATTATTTCATGATTTTCGAAAATTACACTAACAATTAATATGATTGATTCAAAAATTTGAAGTTTGTTACTTTCTTGTTAAGAAAGGTTCAATCTTTAAATTCTAGAATCATATCTTTTAAGTTTCTTGTTAGTCAAGTAATCAATTTTAATTTTAAAAGTTAACTCTTTTTCAAAATATCTTTTTCTTAAAAATCTTATCTTTTTATCTTATCTTTTTATCATATCTTTTTCAAAATCATATCTTTTTCAAAAATTTTGATTTAAAAATATCTTATCTTCTTATCTTCTTATCTTTTCAAATTTGATTTTAATATCTTTTTCAACTAACTAATTAACATTTTGTTTGTTTCTTATCTTTTTCAAAACCACCTAACTACTTTTCCCTCTCTAATTTTCGAAAATATCTCATCCCTTTTTTCAAAATTCTTTTTAAATTAACTAATTGTTTTAAATTTTAATTTTAATTCTATCTCATCTTTAATTTTCGAAAATCATTAACTCCTTTTCAAAATTAATTTTCGAATTCTCTCTCTCATCTTTTTCTATTTATTTATTTATTTACTAAGAATTCTCTTCACCTCTTCTCATCTCAAATCACTGCCCCTATCCATACCCTTGTGTTTGGATTATTCCTTCTTCTTAATCCTTATCCCCTTTCTTCTTCTACTAATAATAAGGATCCTCTTTACTGTGACATAGAGAATTCCTTTTCCTTTTCTTTTTCTCTTCTCTTTCATATGAGCAGGAACAAGAAAAGGCACTCTTGTTGAAGCTGATCCTGAACCTGAAAGGACTCTGAAGAGGAAACTAAGAAAAGCTAAATTACAACAATCCAGAGGCAACCTTTCGAAAATTTTCGAACAAGAGAAGGAGATGGCAGCCGAACCCAACAACAATAATGCAAGGAGGATGCTTGGTGATTTTACTAAACCCACATCCAAGTTTGATGGAAGAAGCATCTCAATTCCTGCCATTGGAGCAAACAATTTTGAGCTGAAACCTCAATTAGCTGCTTTAATGCAACAGAACTGCAAGTTTCATGGACTTCCATCTGAAGATCCTTACCAGTTTTTAACTGAGTTCTTGCAGATTTGTGAGACTGTTAAGACGAATGGAGTAGATCCTGAAGTCTACAGGCTCATGCTTTTCCCTTTTGCTGTAAGAGACAGAGCTAGAACATGGTTGGACTCACAACCTAAAGAAGACCATATTAGATATATTCTATTATGGTCTATCTGACTTTTCCAAGATTTCATTGGACCACTCTGCAGGTGGATCCATTCACCTAAAGAAAACGCCTGCAGAAGCTCAGGAACTTATTGACATGGTTGCAAATAACCAATTTATGTACACTTCTGAGAGGAATTCCGTGAATAATGGGATGCCTCAGAGGAAGGGAGTTCTTGAAATTGATGCTCTGAATGCCATATTGGCTAAGAACAAAGTGTTGACTCAGCAAGTCAACATGATTTCTCAAAATTTGAATGGATGGCAAAATGCATCCAACAGCACTAAAGAGGCATCTTCTGAAGAAGAAGCTTATGATCCTGAAAACCCTGCAATGGCAGAGGTAAATTATATGGGTGAACCTTATGGAAACACCTATAATTCATCATGGAGAAATCATCCAAATTTCTCATGGAAGGATCAACAAAAGCCTCAACAAGGCTTTAATAATGGTGGAAGAAATAGGCTCAGCAATATCAAGCCTTATCCATCATCTTCTCAGCAACAGACAGATAATTATGAACAAAATACCTCTAACTTAGCAAATTTAGTCTCTGATCTGTCTAAAGCCACTTTAAGTTTTATGAATGAAACAAGGTCCTCCATCAGAAATCTGGAGGCACAAGTGGGCCAGCTGAGTAAGAAAGTAACTGAAACTCCTCCTAGTACTCTCCCAAGCAATACTGAAGAAAATCCAAAGAGAGAGTGCAAGGCCATTGACATAGTCAATATGGCTGAATGCAAGGAGGAGGAGAAGGATGTGAATCCCAATGAGGAAGACCTCATGGGACGTCTCTCAAGCAAGAAGAAGTTCCCTATTGAGGACCTAAAGGAATCTGAGGCTCATATAGAGACCATAGAGATCCCACTAAATCTCCTTCTGCCATTCATGAGCTTTGAAGACTATTCTTCCTCAGAAGAGGATGAAGATATGACTGGAGAGCAAGTTGCTCAATATCTAGGAGCCATCATGAAGCTGAATGCCAAGTTGTTTGGTAATGAGACTTGGGAAGGTGAACCTCCCTTGCTCATTAGTGAACTAGATACATGGATTCAGAAAACTTTACCTCAAAAGAGACAAGATCCAGGAAAATTCTTAATACCCTGTACCATAGGCACTATGACCTTTAACAAGGCTCTGTGTGACCTGGGGTCAGGCATAAATCTTATGCCACTCTCTGTAATGGAAAAACTAGGGATCATTGAGGTACAGCCTGCCATATTCTCATTACAAATGGCAGACAAGTCAGTAAGACAAGCTTATGGATTGGTAGAGGACGTGCTAGTGAAGGTTGAAGGCCTTTACATCCCTGCTGATTTCATAATCTTAGACACTAGGAAGGAGGAGGATGAATGCATCATCCTTGGGAGACCTTTCCTGGCCACAGCAGGAGCTGTGATAGATGTTAACAGAGGAGAATTAGTCCTTCAATTGAATGGGGACTACCTTGTGTTTAAGACACAAGGGTGCTCTTCTATAAACATGGAAAAGAGGCACAGTAAGCTTCTCTCAGTACAGAGTCAAACAGAGCCCCCACAATCAAACTTTAAGTTTGGTGTTGGGAGGCCACAACCAAACTCTAAGTTTGGTGTTGAACCCCCATATCCAAACTCTAAGTTTAGTGTTGGGAGTCCACAAACATTGACCTGATCACCTTTGTGGCTCCAAGAGAGCCCACTGTCAAGCTAGTGACATTAAAAGAGCGCTTGTTGGGAGGCAACCCAATTTTTATTTATCTAAATTTTATTTTTTATTTTACTGTTATTTTGTGTTTTATTAGGTTCATGATCATGTGGAGTCAAGAAAAAATACAAAAATTAAAAATTAGAATCAGAAATAGCAGAAGAAAAATCACACCCTGGAGGAAGGACTTACTGGCGTTTAAACGCCAGTGAGGAGCATCTGGCTGGCGTTCAACGCCAGAACAGAGCATGGATCTGGCGTTGAATGCCAGAAACAAGCAACATCCTGGCGTTTAAATGCCAGGAATATGCCCTGAGGAAAGCTGGCACTGAACGCCAGTAACAAGCATGAAACTAGCGTTCAACGCCAGAAACATGCTGCAACTGGGCGTTGAACGCCCAGAATGAGCATCACTTCGGCGTGTAAATGCCAGAATTGTATGCTAAGGCATTTTACATGCCTAATTGGTGCAGGGATGTAAATCCTTGACACCTCAGGATCTGTGGACCTCACAGGATCATCTCAGGATCTGTGGACCCCACAGGATCCCCACCTACCATATTCTCACCTTACCTCCTAATAATCCTATAACACACTTTCCCAAAACCCTTCACTAATGACCTCCATCTCTCTTCCCAATCACCCCTTCACCACTCACATCCATCCACTATTCCCCATAAACCCCACCTACCTTCAACATTCAAATTTCTTTCCCACCCAAACCCACCCTAAATAGCCGAACCTACTCCCTCTCCCCTCACTATATAAACCCCTCCATTCTTCTTCATTTTCACACAACACAACCCTCTCTTCTCCTTCTTGGCCGAATACACCTTTCCCCCTCTCCTCCATATTTTCTTCTTCTTCTTCTTCTTCTTCTTCTTCTTCTTCTCTTCTTTCTTCTCTTTCTCGAGGGCGAGCAATATTTTAAGTTTGGTGTGGTAAAAGCATAAGCTTTTTGTTTTTTCATTACCATTGATGGCACCTAAGGCCGGAGAAACCTGTAGAAAAGGGAAAGGGAAGACAAAAGCTTCCACCTCCGAGTCATGGGAGATGGAAAAATTCATCTCCAAAGCCCATCAAGACAACTTCTATGATGTTGTGGCCAAGAAGAAGGTGATCCTCGAGGTCCCTTTCAAGCTCAAGAAAAATGAGTATCCGGAGATCCGACATGAGATCCATAGGAGAGGTTGGGAAGTTCTAACCAACCCCATCCAACAAGTCGGAATCTTAATGGTTCAAGGATTCTATGCCAATGCATGGATCACTAGGAGCCATGATCAAAGTAAGAACCCGAACCCAAAGAATTATCTTACAATGGTTCGGGGGAAACACTTAGATTTTAGTCCGAAAAATGTGATGTTGGCATTCAACTTGCCCATAATGCAAAGAGATAAACACCCCTACACTAGAAGGGTCAACTTTGATCAAAGGTTGGACCAAGTCCTCATGGACATATGTGTGGAAGGAGCTCAATGGAAAAGAGACTCAAGAGGCAAGCCAGTTCAACTGAGAAGACTGGACCTTAAGCCTATTGCTAGAGGATGGTTGGAGTTCATCTAACGCTCCATCATCCCCACTAGCAACCGATCTGAAGTTACTGTGGATCGGGCCATCATGATTCATAGCATCATGAATGGAGAGGAAGTAGAAGTTCATGAATTCATCCCCTTTAAAGTCTACAAAATAGCTGAAAAGCCCTCCACCATGGCAAGGCTAGCTTTTCCTCATCTTATTTTTCATCTATGTTACTCAGCTGGAGTTATCATAGAAGGAGACATCCTCATTGACGAGGATAAGCCCATCACCAAGAAGAGGATGGAGCAAACAAAAGAGACCATCCACGGATCTCAAGAGATGCATGAGAAAGCTCATCATCAAGAAATCCCTGAGATGCCTCAAGGGATGCACTTTCCTCCCAACAACTATTAGGAACAACTCAACACTTCCCTAGAAGATTTGAGTTACAATGTGGATCAATTAAGGGTGGAATATCAAGAGCACTCTATCATTCTCCATGAAATTAGAGAAGATCAAAGAGCAATGAGGGAGGAGCAACAAAGGCAAGAAAGGGACATAGAAGAGCTTAAGGACATTATTGGTCCTTCAAGAAGAAAACGCCACTAAGGTGGACTCATTCCTTGTTCTTATTATTATTTTTTTTCTGTTGTTCGGTTTTTATGTTATATGTTCATCTATGTTTTGTGTCTCTACTTCATGATCATTAGTAGTTAGTAACTATGTCTTAAAGTTATGAATAATTCCATGAGTCCTTCACCTCTCTTAAATGAAAAATGTTTCTAATTCAAAAGAACAAGAAGTACATGAATTTCGAAATTATCCTTGAAATTAGTTTAATTATATTGATGTGGTGACAATACTTTTTGTTTTCTGAATGAATGCTTGAACTGTGCATAATTTTGATCGTGTTGTTTATGAATGTTAAATTGTTGGCTCTTGAAAGAATTATGAACTAAGAAAAATGTTATTGATGATCTGAAAAATCAAAAAATTGATTCTTGAAGCAAGAAAAAGTAGTGAAAAACAAAAGCTTGCGAAAAAAATGGCAAAAAAAATAGAAAGAAAAAGAAAAAGCAAGTAGAAAAAGCCAATAGCCCTTAAAACCAAAAGGCAAGGGTAAAAAGGATCCAAGGCTTTGAGCATCAATGGATAGGAGGGCCCAAGAAAATAAATCCAGGCCTAAGCGGCTAAATCAAGCTGTCCCTAACCATATACTTGTGGCATGCAGGTCCAAGTGAAAAGCTTGAGACTGAGTGGTTAAAGTCGTGATCCAAAGCAAAAAGAGTGTGCTTAAGAGCTCTGGACACCTCTAACTGGGGACTATAGCAAAGCTGAGTCACAATCTGAAAAGGTTCACCCAGTCATGTGTCTGTGGCATTTATGTATCCGGTGATAATACTGGAAAACAAAGTGCTTAGGGCCACGGCCAAGACTCATAAAAGTATCTGTGTTCAAGAATCAACAAACTTAACTAGGAGAATCAATAACACTATCCGAAATTCTAAGTTCCTAGAGAAGCCAATCATTCTAAACTTCAAAGGAAAAAGTGAAATGCCAAAACTGTTCAGAAGCAAAAAGCTACAAGTCCCGCTCATCTAATTAGAATTAATATTCATTGATATTTTGGAATTTATATTATATTCTCTTCTTTTTATCCTAATTGATTTTCAGTTGCTTGGGGACAAGCAACAATTTAAGTTTGGTGTTGTGATGAGCGGATAATTTATACGCTTTTTGGCATTGTTTTTAGGTAGTTTTTAGTATGATTTAGTTACTTTTAGGGATGTTTTCATTAGTTTTTATGCTAAATTCACATTTCTGGACTTTACTATGAGCTTGTGTGTTTTTCTGTGATTTCAGATATTTTCTGGCTGAAATTTAGGGACCTGAGCAAAACTCTGATAAAAGGCTGACAAAAGACTGCTGATGCTGTTGGAATCTGACCTCCCTGCACTCAAAATGGATTTTCTGGAGCAACAGAACTCCAAATGGCGCGCTCTCAACGGCGTTGAAAATTAGACATCCAGAGCTTTCCAAAAATATATAATATTTCATACTTTATTTGATATTTGACGATGTAAACTGGCGCTCAATGCCAGTTCCATGCTGCATTCTGGAGTCAAACGCCAGATACACATCACGAACCAGAGTTGAACGCCCAAAACACGTTACAACTTGGCATTCAACTCCAAAAGAAGCCTCAGCTCGTGTAACAATCAAGCTCAGCCCAAACATACACCAAGTGGGCCCCGGAAGTGGATTTATGCATCAATTACTTACTTTTGTAAATCCTAGTAGCTAGTTTAGTATAAATAGAACTTTTTACTAGTGTATTAGAATCTTTGGTCTCGGTTTTATTCATTTATTCATCTTAGGAGACTATTGATCACGTTTGGAGGCTGGCCATTCGGATATGCCTGAACCGTCATCACTTATGTATTTTCAACGGTGGAGTTTCTACACACCATAGATTAAAGGTGTGGAGCTCTGCTGTACCTCAAGTTTCAATGCAATTACTACTATTTTCTATTCAATTCTGCTTGTTCTTATTCTAAGATATTCGTTGCACTTCAACATGATGAATGTGATGATCCGTGACACTCATCATCATTCTCACCTATGAACGCGTGACTGACAACCACTTCCGTTCTACCTTAGACCGGGCGCATATCCTTGGATTCCTTAATCAGAATCTTTGTGGTATAAGCTAGAATTGATGGCGGCATTCATGGGAATCCAGAAAGTCTAACCTTGTCTGTGGTATTCCGAGTAGGATTTCGGGATTGAATGACTGTGACGAGCTTCAAACTCGCGATTGCTGGGCGTGATGACAAACGCAAAAGAATCAAGAGATTCCATTCCAACATGATCGAGAACCGACAGATGATTGGCCGTGCTGTGACAGAGCATTTGGACCATTTTCACTGAGAGGATGGGATGTAGCCATTGACAACGGTGATGCTCTACATACAGCTTGCCATAGAAAGGAGTGACAAAAATTGGATAAAAGCAGTTGGAAAGCAGAGATTCAGAAGGAACATAGCACCTCCATACACTTGTCTGAAATTTCCATAATTGAATTACATGAGTAACTCTATCCTATTTTATTCCTTCGTGTATACTATAATTTCTTAATACAGTTGAATCCGCCTGACTGGGATTTACAAGATGACCATAGCTTGCTTCATACCAACAATCTCTGTGGGATCAACCCTTACTCACGTAAGGTATTACTTGGACGACCTAGTACAGCTGCTGGTTAGTTGTGCGGAATTGTGACAAAGTGTGATTCATGTTTTAGAGCACCAAGTCTTTGGAGCCATTGTTGATGATCACAATTTCGCCCACCACTTATTATACATACATATGCAAAACAAGAAAATGCAACTAAAAATCCTAAAAGAACTAAAAATGAAATGCAAAAGTGTTGGGATTAGAAATTTGTCACCCAAAAACGCCGACTGGTCGGATGACCTCCCCACACTTAAAAGTTTGCACCATCCTCGGTGCATTCAAAGATGAGCAAGGGGGTACGGCGACTTTCTGAATTGCTACTTTCAGCTGGTAGATCAACTGGTTGCTGCGTGTTCTTTCTTCCGCTTCCATTTTTTGCTTATGGTAACTCCTCCATGAAAAATAGAAATGAGGATAGTAAGAAAAGTAAATACAAAAGCAAGGAAGCGTAAATTGTTGGATTGAGGTGAATCACTAGAATTGATTTGAGTGAATTAGTGTGACATTAATGAAACAAGTGTGTGAGATCTAAGTTTGCGCGCGGTTTAGAAAACACACACTAGCATAAGGAGCTATGTCACAATTACACAAAAGAAAGCATACACTTCACTTATTCTAGTATGCTTGAAATACTTCAAAAGACTTGTAGGTCAAGATACAAATAAATAGTGAAGAAGCATAAAAGCATTCAAGCAATTAATCAAGCAATTGTGAAATTAGATAATGCATGTGCATTGATTGATGTGCAAGGAAACTTAATGAACAAAATGGTATATGAAACTTACACACAATCAATGACATAAATTGAAATTATTGCAACACCTAAGTGACATAGAAGTGGAACACATGAGTGCTGTGGAACTTAGGAAAAGAGATATAAGAGTTAAAATCAATCACATAGCAAACATGGTCCACAAAACTTAGAAAGCTCAAAAATATGTAATTAGGTAAGCTTTCAATCCAATTTCGCAATTCCAAAATCTCAATGCATGAAATAGGTGGTGTCAATAAGGGTAAATCATAAACAAGCATCACCTCACAAAAAATGCATTGATAATGTACAAATGCCTAACAATGGATGATGAATGCATGGTGGCGAAAACATGCAATTCAAAAGGGTTAAGATGCTTGAAGGCAATGTCATACACTTGGTATTCAAAATTATTAAGCATTAAGAACTCAAAACAAAGTGACAAAATTTAACCTCAATAAAAGCAATCCAACAATGAATATCAAAAACAATTATGCTAAATAACATTCAATTAATAATAAGCGGTGATAAGCAGTAAACAAGATTAATAATCCAACACCTATAATGAAAAATAGAAAATTAAACAAAAATTAAACTAACTAAATAACTAATTAAAAGAAATGGTGATAAATGGTATTTGGTAGTATTGGATGATGGGTGAGAGAAGGGAAGAAGAGAAGAGAAAAGAGAAGAAGGAAAGAAATGGAAAGAAGAGAAGATAGAAATATGGTGAAACAAGGCAATCCACGCGTACGCGTGGAATGACGCGTAAGCTTGGATAGGTGAAATGGGATCGACGCTATTCAGAGAGGCGACGCGTACGTGTGGGTTGGTTTTGTGCTAAAGGCATAAATCCAGCACACATCTCGCACAACTCTCGGGTAAATGTATGGGTGTTGAAAAATTTGGATCCACGCGTACGCGTGGATAGGCAAAATGCTAGGGGCACGCGTACACGTGGCATGGTGCTCTATTTTTCAAAATTTTTCCATATTTTTGCACCAAACCAAGCATTCCAAACCTCCAAATAGCTACCAAAACATCATAAAACTTTATTTAACCTACTAGACTCCCAATTAAAATCAACTAACCAAACAAAACATGAAATTAGACTTATTTTACCGATATGTACAAAAGAGAAAAATGAAAAGATGTTACCATAGTGAGGTATCTCCCACCTAGCACTTTTGTTTATTGTCCTTAAGTTGGACTTATGGGGAACTCTCTATCAAGGTGGCTTGTGCTTAAATCCATCCTTGAACATCCACCAATGCTTGGACTTCCAATGTGCTCCATCATTCAAAGTTAATAACTCCAAGCTTTGAGGGAGTTCTTCACAAGCCATGGGCTCCCAACATTGATTCTCTTTGTGTGATCTGGGATCCCACACTTTGTTTTCACACCCGTCTTCAATTTGATCACTTTGATTCCCTCCGGGTGGTAAACAAACCGAATTCTCATGAAGGCACCAAACGATCCTCCTAGACCCATCCAATTGAGAATCACACCAACCTTTGCATCCACTCCTTGAAGCTTCAACCATAATGAGCCTAGATTTACATCGCCAGCCACTAAACATCCTTCTCCTACACTTAATTCTACAAAGCACCCTAAGTTGGCCATCCGTTTCAAGAATATCATATTCAAGTGGGATAATAAAGCTAAGAGTAATGAGTTTTACCCACTCAAATAAAGGATTAGATGACAACATAGGTATAGGGGTTCCCAACGGTCTTGACAAGGCACGTTCCACTCCCGTCCATCCTCATCTAGAGACTTCCACCACTTGGCAAGGTTCTTCTAGCTCTACCTCTTGCCAAATTTCCTCAAGTCCAAGTTCTTCCTCACCAAATTCTTCTAGCTCTTCACCATCACTCAAGTCATAAATAGGAGGTTTAGTGAAATCTACCTCATCATCAGTTCCAAGCATAGTGGGGAAGGATTCATCAAGCTCAAAAGGATCATATGTTGATGTAGAATCATCATAGATAGGGGAACTTGGTGCTTGCCCCACTTCTTCCAATTCTTCAATCTCATCGTGCCTTGGAGGTTGTACACTTTCCTCCTCAACATCGATATCAAGCTTCATGGAAGAGGACTCTTCAACTTGTGACTCCTCTTTGAATTTAACATTTCCTAAATTTTCAACCACTACCTTTGGTTCAATTAGCGCCACCTTCTTCTCTTGTTGCACTTCTTGCTTTAACTCTTCTTCCTCACCTTGAAACTCCAAATTCACTCCCTCACTAAGCTCTTTGGTTGCTTCTCCACATTCAACAATAGGAGTGCTTTGATCGCGCAAGCTTAGGTAGGATGAGTACTGATAAATCACTATTTTATGGTTTATCTTGTACTTAATTGAGTGGATTTTATCAATCTTTCATACACTTATTCATACTAATTGCATGAGTTTACGTTTTCCTTCCTGATTTTGTGCTATGATTGAAAACATGCTTCTTTGGCCTTAGATTTGCTAATTATTAACCCTCTCATATTACCATTCGATGCCATGATATGTGTGTTAAGTATTTTCAGAGATTACAGGGCAGGAATGACTCAGAGGATGGAAAGGAAGCATGCAAAAGTGGAAGGAATACAAGAAACTAAAGGAATTGCCAAAGCTGTCAGCCAGACCTCTTCGCATTCAAATGATCATAACTTGAGCTACAGAGGTTCAAATGATGCGGTTCTAGTTGCTTTGAAAAGCTAACATCCGGGGCTTCGATTTGATATGTAATTTGCTATAGTGGCCGTACAGCTAGGCGACGCGAACACGTGCTCCATGCAGACACGTCGCATATGCGAAAATCAGCGTGGCAGAATTTGTTTCCAGCGATTTCTGGGCTGTTTCTGATCCAGTTTTCGGCCCAGAAAACACAGATTAGAGGCTATAAAGTGAGGTAATGCATCCATTCATTCAACACAAGATAGACGACTCATAATTCACTTTTCATAATTTAGATGTAGTTTTTAGAGAGAGAGGTTCTCCTCTCTCTTCTCTCTTAGGATTAGGATTCCTCTTAAAGGATTTAGGAATATTTTTATCTTCTTCATCACATATTCAATGTTCTTTTTATTTATTTTCTCTTTTATTTGTTTATGAACTTTTCATGTTAGGATTTTCTTAATTAATATAATTTGAGGTATTTCAGACTCATGATTGCTTTCTTCTATTTATTATATAAATAATTTAGATTTTTCCCTTTTGGCTTTGGTTGATTAATTGGTAACTTTTGAGTTGTCAAACTCATCGTGATTGATAATTGTTACCTTTGCTGATTAATTTAGATTCCTATAACTCTAGTCTTTCCTTAAGGAGTTGACTAGGACTTTAGGTGTTAAATTGATTTGTCCACTTAACTTACCTTCATAGTTAGAGGTTGACTTAGTGGTAGCAAAAATATAATTCTCATCACCAGTGATAAAGATAACTAGGATAGGACTTCCAGTTTTCATACCTCGCCAAGAGTTTTATTAGTTATTAATTTATTAATTCCTGCAATCTTTTTCTCCTGTTCAAAACCCTTTCAAAACCCAAAATACTATTTTCCATAACCAATAATAAATCATACTTCCCTGCAATTCCTTGAGAAGACGACCCGAGGTTTGAATACTTTTGTTTATAAATTTTATTGTGTTTGTTACTTGTGACAACCAAAACTTTTGTAAGAAAGGGATTCTTGTCGGTCTAGAAGCTATACTTACAACAAAAATTTATTTGTGAAAATTCTAGATCGCGCGAGAGTTTCGTTCTTCAAAATGGCGCCGTTACCGGCTTCCATCACAATAGCAACCTTGGCTTCTATCTCCTTGATATCTTCATCTTGCTTCATACATCTAGCTAGAAGTTCTTATTGCTCTCGCATTAGGTGTTGGTTAGATTGGTCCCTTGAAGGTGGTGGTGGAAGAGAGGGTTCATCATTCGAAGGAAGCGCATTGTAGTTGAAAGGTGGTTCATATTGGTGAAAGTCTTGAGGTGGTGTATATAGAATTTGTGATTCTTTTGAGTATTGGTGTTGGAATGGTGGTGGCTCTAGATATGGTTCATATGGTGGTTGGTATGGTGGATATGGGTTAGGATCATATGGAGGTGAATGGTGGTATGAGGCTTGTGAGTATGGTGGAGGGCTATATTGAGGAAGGGGTTCATATGCATATGATGATTGTGGTTGACAACCACAATGAGGGTCATCACACACATTAGATTGGTATGCATCTTGGGGTGGTTCTTGCTCATAGTATATTGGTGGTGGTTGTTGCCATGAAGGTTGATCAAAAGCTTGGGGCTCCTCCCACCTTTGATTGTTCCATCCTTGATGCATATTCTCATTGTAATTTTCATCTCCTACAACATAGTTGTAACCACACTCATAGCCAAAAGGATGAGAATTCATAGTGACAAGAGAAAATAAAAACAAATACTAATAAGAAATAAAGAGAGTAAAATCCTACAACAAGCAAAAACTAACAAACAAACCAAAAATCAAGCTATTCACAATATATACAATAGCCAATAACATAGCACCATTGCAATTCCCCGGCAACGGCGCCATTTGTTTGTCCTAAAGTCTTGTAATAGTAATGTCCATTTTGATTCGAATAAGTCAGTATGTGAAGCCTGTTGTGTAGGAAAATCTCATCAATTACCTTTTTCCATTTCTGAATCTACGTACACAGCACCACTTCAACTAGTGTATTCTGACATTTAGGGCCCTGCCCCTACACCTGACACTAATGGAAACTTCTACTTTATTTTGTTCATTGATGCATTCTCTAAATTTTCCTGGTTGTACCTCATCAAAGCAAGGTCTCAACTCAAATCAGTTTTTATTTCTTTTCAATGCATGGTTGAATTGCAATTAGATACTAAGCTAAAAATGCTACAAACTAATAATGCTGCTGAATATACCAGTTTAACTAAAGAATTACAGGCACAGAAAATTATACACAGGTTCTCATGTCCTTACATACACTAGCAGAATGGCAATGTTGAAAGAAAGAACAGACATGTAGTAAAAAAAAGACTGTCAATGCTTGTTGGAGCTGGCATGTCTACAAAATACTGGGGAGAAGCCTTCTCATCAGCAGCAAATCTAATCAACAAACACCCTACACCAACTCTGGACAATTCCTCACCTATGGAGAAGCTCTTTGGAAAGAGGACGAATTATGACACTTTAAAAGTGTTTGGCTGCCTTTGTTTCCCCCATCTAAGGCCTTACAACAAGCACAAGCTAGACTTTCGCTCTGCTCCCTTTGTGTTCATAGGATACAGCTCAGCACACAAGGGCTATAAATTCCTTACATATAGCCTTTGATGCAAACATATTCCCTTTCAAAGAGGAAAAATTCTTGATCAGCAAGTTAGAGAAGGAGAATTCAGACACCAACAATCATACTCCACCAAGACTACCTCTTCTACAAAGTTTTATGCCTCAAGGACAACACCCTTCAACACAATTGCAGCATCAAACTCTACCTCATCCAACCACATCAGACACCAGCCCAACAATAACCTCAATTATAACACCTAACACCTCAACCCTGCAACCTATCCTACAACCTAACTCTCCCATACAACACTCTATTCCCTCAAACTCACCAAATTAGCCAATATTACCTATGAATCACACATCACAACCTAAAATTCCTATACACCAGCCTATACGACAACATATAGCACCATCCAGCATTGCAATTCCAATTTCTATCTCTGACATAGAGGTTGTCTTACCTTCACTACCAGATGATGCTGCTCAAACAAAAACCAGCAATATGCACCCCATGATCACAAGGAGTAAGCACGGGATCTTTAATCCAAAAGTTCTACAAGCCATTATTGAGTCAAGAAGTGTCAGAGAAGCATTAGCTCATCCTGAATGGAAGAAAGCTATGGGTAGTGAATATAAAGCATTAATAAGGAATCAAACATGGAAACTGGTACCACTGCCATAAGGGAGAGAAGCCATTGGAAGTAAATGGGTGTTTAGAGCCAAGTACAATGCTGATGGCTTATTACAGAAGCACAAGGCCAGGTTAGTTGGACAAGAATTCTCCCAAAGACCTGGTTTTGACTTTGATGAAACATACAACCCAATAGTGAAGCCAACTTCGATAAGAGTGATTCTAACAGTAGCACTGTCAAATAAGTGGAGTATTAAGCAGCTAGATGTTAATAATGCATTCCTTTATGGTGACTTAAGTGAAGATGTCTACATGAGGCAACCTCAAAGATATGTCATTAGAGATAGCAGCCTAGTTTGCAAACTCACCAAGGGATTATATAGGCTAAAATAAGCACCCAGGGCCTCGTACTACAAACTTTGCACAGCACTTAATCATCTAGGCTTCACTGCTACAAAGTCAGACGTTTCAGTGTTTTCTAGGTTTACAAAAGGGACTAGCCTATTTGTTCTAGTCTATGTTAATGAAATTATCATCACAGAAAGTTCAAATTAAGAAATTAACCAGGTGATTCAACAGCTATACAGCAAATTTGCACTCAAAACTTAGGTGATCTGCACTACTTCCTAGAAATACAAGTCTAGAAAACTTGTAATGGTGGACTGTTGCTCACTCAAGAAAAGTATGTTAAGGACTTACTCATCAAGGCTAGAATGGTTTGATGCAAGCCTTGCCATACTCCCCTACCCTTGTTAGTCAGAATCTCAAAATTTAAAGGAGCTAGCTTCGAAAATCCCAAATTATACAAGTCTGTGGTTGGAAGCCTGCAATATCAAACTATTACGAGGCTAGAATTGGCCTATGCTGTAGGTAAAGTTTCACAATTCCTTCATAATCCTCTAATTGAGCATTGGAAGATGGTGAAAAAATTTTGAGGTACATTAGTGGAACTTATAACTATGGATTGCATCTGCACAAGAATAACTACATGCAATTCACTGCATATAGTGACTCAGACTGGGGTGGTGACCCAAATGACAGGAAGTCTACAAGGAATTTTTGTATGTTCTTGGGCAAAAATCTTATCTCTTGGAGTGCAAATAAGCAAACTGTTGTAGCAGGAGCTGAATATAGAGCCTTAGCTGATTTAGTAGCTGAACTAATATGGCTCAAAAACCTGATGCTTGGATTAAGAATTGATATTCCAGTTCCTCCCCTTGATGTACTGTGATAATCTCAGTGCAGTCTTACTGGCAGCAAATCCCATCTTACACTCGAAGTCAAAGCACTTTGAAACTGATCTCCACATTGTTAGAGACTATGTAACAAAGAAAGTGGTGGCTATCAGTCACATTCCCGGTTCAATACAGACAGCAGCAGATGTGTTCGCCAAAGCAC
>NC_029772.3:24066582-24119398 GCF_000817695.3 Arachis duranensis | reverse complement strand
GAGCAGTGAAGAAGGAAGACTAAAGTCAGAAGAGCCAGCATACGAGAATCATGAAGAAAAGAATTTAAACTGTAATGGAAGACTAATCAATCATACAAAATTTCACTTAACTCTACTCTTTTCTTTCTTTCTTCTTCTCTGCTCAGGGTTATACCTTCATAGATCTTCACTTTTAAACATAAAGGAATTAAAAACGTCTGAAATTTACATTGTTTAAAATATAGTCACAAATTCTAATAGCTTTTATAAAAGAACTAGTGGATTAATATAAACATTAATGGATTCATTAGATTTAAATGTATAATAATAATAACGACGACCATAAATAAGAAAGTAAGTATTTTTTTAGCATCTTAAATTAAAATTTTAGGAACAAAAATATGTTTTTATGAATAAATATATAAATACGATTATTATTTTTGGGTCCAAAATGTCGTACTTAATTTATGCCAATAACTCCGAATAAGATGAAAGTACGAATAAACATGAATATATTCATGTCCACATTATAAATTGCCATAATCAATACACCATAATTATCCAATTCGAAAAAAGACATGTAAAACATGGACGGCATCTGAATTATTGGCGTCTTATAATTAATTAAGTTTCGTGTTTTTTCCTTTAATTTCCCTATACGTGTCAAGGACTCATTCACCAAAATAATTTTGTTCAAAACATCATTTACCGCCTATCATGACTTTGATGAGACTCTTGACTCAACTATATTATTAAACATGGTCGGTGATCTTACATTATTTCTCCAAATTTCCAGGAATAGCAACAATTTCCATGTAAACACAATGATTACTATTCCTCCTTTAATTCTCCCTTTTCTCACTGACTTTCTCGCTAATGACTTTTGCACATCAACTTTGAAGATGAAACAGAAAGACCCTAGAATGTGAAAATTCCACTAGTAATAACAATAATAATGTGCCACATCCCCGTGTAGATGCAACGAAATTTCCCATATGTATTATTTGTACTATAGTGCTACCTAAATCTCTATGTAAATAATGGACAAATAAAATGTGAACAAATTAAACTACTCTATACAATACTGTACTATACTATATAAAATGGATAGGATAGCTGATAGCGGTATTTGAACTATGTAATTGAATTTAATAAATTTATTGTAGTTGTGCATTTGTCCCAATTCAAGTTGGTTATAGATGTGGATAGCAACAACACAATCCTATGTTAAGCTTCTATGTTTCCCACCTTCTTCAACAAGCAGAAAAATATTAAATAAAAATAATTCATTATAATCATTTTTAAAATATAGTTTAAATATACTTTAAAGTGACATGCAAATATTTGTCAACTTATCTATTCATTAGTCCTTCTTAGGGATTTTATCGGTCTTGCGTTTTTGTCCTTTTGCGCTGACATTTATCCAATTACTCGAAACTTTTTGAAACTAATTAATTTGGTGGGGATGGATATCTTTCCAAATCTAAATAAATATGTAGAACAACACCTACTAAAGCAATGCAGTATACCTGGATTGATTGCAAATTGCATTATACAATCATGCTTGACTTTTTTTAGTGACTCTTCTGTTTCAGGTTTTCTTTTTTAAGTTTAGTTTCTGTCTTGTATTTTTATTTTTATAATTAAATAGCATAAATTATGTATGTACCCCAACTAATATAAAATGTGGTTATCTTCCTTCTCATTAGTCATCAATATATATACGAATGATGATGTCACGGTGTATGAATCTATATATTTTGTTTAGGAGTTAGTACATACGGTTGTGTTATATATTTTTTCTAAAAAATTGAAATAAATATTGTCATGAAAGGACTACTTATATCAGAAGTTTAAGGTTTGAATTGGTAAAAATTTCTTACTGAGGTGCTTTTGCATCTCAGTTTATTTGTATTTTAACAACTAAAAAAATTATATGCCTGTGCTTTTATTTCTAAAAAGTTAAGAATATTTTTAAAAATATTTATGAAAACATTATTTAAAGCTAGTTTGTGTTTTCTCTAAAGTTAAAAAATTAATATAATATATTAGTAAACATCTACATTTATTCTTATTCTTTATTATATTTATATCTATTAAAATTTATTTTAAATGTTAACAGTAGTTTTATCAAACACAACTTTTTGACTTGTGTTTTTGCTGAAAGTAACCCTATTTTAATTTATCAAACATATCAAATCCGGGAGAGATGGTTAAGGGACATAGACTCTCATTCATCTGTATTTTATTTGAATCTTAATGGTTTTAAAAGTGATTCAAAAATTTTATTTCAGAGTTAACTCCGTCAAAAATTCGTAATAAATGTGTTAAAGTATACAATAAATGTCGCATGTAGTAAGTTTTGATTATGTAACGGTGATGAATAATAAATCGAATAAAAGTTAAAAAATTAAAATTAAAATAATTATAAAAAAATAAAATTATAAAAGATTGTAATATAATAATCATTTTTTTCCCTTCCTATTTTCATTGTTTTCTATGTATTTTTCTTATCACAATATACCCCATTAAAAAGATGATTTTAGGTGCACAATTTTGTTTTTTCCTTTGATACAACAGAGAAATTTTATTTTCAAAGGATAACAATAAAAGTTAATTTACATTATTTGAAATGTCATGTATACTATTTAAATACGAGCACATGATTGGTTGAAGACACAAATATTCATGTATAATTAGTAGTTTGAATTTTAGTTCTTGAGTTTAGAGTTGATATTAACAAATATAGATGATGACAAATATTAGTTGGATTAATCGCCTAAATATGATTTAATGTGTATATAAATGTTATAAGCTGAAAACTAAACTATAATCATAGAGCAATGTTAGGGACAGCAATATTTATGATTGGTAGTCATCAACTAGCCATCAATGATAATTTGATGGTGTGAGATTGGTATCAGATTTCATCCAATGACTCACCTTTTTCTGCTGGTTACATGCTGGCCAAAATGTAATAAAATTACTCGCCCCTAAACTTTTTCATAATCAAATAAGGTTAAGTCTAAAAAAATAAATATAACTGGTGTTAATACAGGTAGAATTTATTAAGTAGATTGTTAAAATTGCTAGTAAAGATTGATCGGTTGAGATTTTGAACTCGCTAAGTTAAAAAATTTGTAATTGTTAAATCCATGACTTTGGTAAGACGAGATGGATTGGTCCCGCGAGTCAAACACTTTTTTTTTTAAAAGAACAAGAGTATTTTAGGTAATTTATCAGGTAAAAAATTAGGATTCTTGAATTTGAAATTTTTACATTTCTCTTTTTTACGGAATTGTCGTTTAGCACCCATTTCCTTATTTTCCGTCTTAGCCAATCTTTCCTTATCCTCTCCCTCAAGCTCTCAACCTCTCAAGTTTCAACCAGCCGCCACCACTCTTTCAATCCTCTCTTTTATCCTTTCTTTCAATCTCAAGTTTGATGATGACACTCCCTTCAGTTGTTAAGTATGACAATTAAATTTGAAGCTAATATAAGATTTAAGAATTGTGGTTGCTAAATATGCTACTAGGTTCTTAGGAGATATTATGAATCTTTATTACTAATCTACTACGAAAGGCGAAATGACCATGTAAAACTCATCAAAGATGAAATTTTAAATAAAAAGATGACAAGAAAGAGTTAGAGTCCTGTGTTTTAATCTAAAATGTTAGTCACCGAAAAAAGTGAGAGAAATATTGTAGAGATCCAAAGGATAAAGATAAAAGTAAGAGCAAATCAAACTTGAGATATAAAAATTTTGAATGTCACTATTGTCTTAAAACGTAGGACATCTAGAAATATTATTTTCTTTGAAAAAATAAGGAAAATAAAAATAAAAAAGAAGCAAAACGGTATACTAAAAAAAGTATCAGAATAGTTACCAATATAGAATTTTTAGGATCAAAAAAATATTTGTCGCAAATTGGTCGCTAAATTATATTCAGCGACTGATAAAATCGGTCACTAATAGAAATCAAATTAGCGACCGATAAGGTTTTAATACAACTAGAATAAAGCTGGTCACTAAAATTGGTCGCTATTTTTTAATTTAGCGACCGATTTTGCAACTGATAGTGAAATATGATTCAGTTGCTAAATTACTGGTCGCTAAATCGGTTGCTAATTGTTAAGTTAGCGACTGATTTTAGTGACTAAAAGAATCAGTCACTAAAAGATCGAATTAGCGGCCGATTAGTTTTATACAACTAGAATATAAATGTTCGCTAAAATTAGTCACTATTTTTTAATTTAGCGACCGAATTAGTAACCAAAACAAAGGATTGAATGTCCTTAGGACTCTTGGTTACAAAAATCGGTCGCAATTTTTTCATTTAACGACCGATTTTGCAATTGATCGATAGGTAAATAGAATGAAACGTGATATTGATTGCTAATTCGGTCGCTAAAATTGTGGTCACTAAATCGCTTGCTAATTTTTAAGTTAGCGACCGATTTTATAAACTAATCAGTCGCAAAAACAGTCGTTAATTTAAAAGAAAAATATTATCTAAATTACTCTCATTAACCCTAATTCACTCACACCATTCTCATCTTCTCCGATCAGATACCATTGTCGTGTCCGAGCGCCATTGTCATCTTCTTGGCTGCCGTCTTGTTCGTCTTGCTGCCATCTCTTGAGGTCCCATCGACGTTATCTTCTGCGGTCTCGGCGCCGTTGATGCGATATTTTACAATCACACTACTAACCGACAAGTGTACCGGGTCGTACCATGTAATAGCTTACGTGAGTAAGGGTCGATCCCACGAGGGTTGATGGATCAAGCAACAATAGCGTTTAATAGGATTAGTTAGGCACGTAGAAAATAGTTTTGAGATATTCAAAGAGCATTAAACAGTACTTTAAGAATTTCAGAAAGCAAGCAACAATTAGCTGGGAATAAAATATTTGAGAAGGTAGTTAAGGTTTCAGAGTTATCTAATTTTCGGATTAACTTTTATTACTAATTAATTTAATCATGCAAGATTTAATTTCATGGCAAACTATATGTGGCTAGACCCTAATTCCTTAGACCTTCCTAGTCTCCTCTAAAATTCATTAATTGCCAATCCCTTGGTCAATTAATTACACTTAGAGGGTGATGATCAATTTCTAGTTTATATGCCAAAAGAATCCTAATTATCCACAAATAAGGGGATTATATGTCACGTATCCCGCTAAATACAAACAATTAAAAATTCAGTATAATATGTTTTCAAGCTGTTGTTCAAGTAAAGAGCTTTTCCATGTTTTACAAGAACTCAATTAGAACATAGGTCATACTTCCGTTCCACCCATATTCATAAAATAAAGAACGAAAACAATTATTGAAATATAAATCAAGACATGAATTAAATTAAAAAGATCAAACGAATCAATCCATGAAAATAGACAGAGCTCCTAACCTTAACAATGGAGGATTAGTTGCTCATAGTTCAGAGAAGAAAAATGAGGGTTCTGATAACAATATGTGTGTGTTGTCTAAATGTACAGAGTTCCTATTTTTTATCTAATCCTAATAAATTTAAAATCTATTTATCTAAGAATAATATCTTTTTCTCAAAATCAGATTTGAATTTAAATTCGAATTAATTAACAAGTCTTCCGCTGATGGGTGGGGACCACTTGACTTGTCCATTCTGTAGCTTCTAATCTGTGTTTTCTGGGCTGAAAACTGATTTAAAACGCGGCCCAAAATCCACGTCAGCAATTTCTGTAAATTCTGCAGATCGCGCACGTCACGCGTACGCGTCGGTGGTCTTCTTCGCAAGTCACGCTGACGCGTAGGTCACGCGAACGCGTCGCTGAGCAAATCTTCAAATCACGCGTATGCGTCAGTCACGCGTACGCGTCGCCATGGATACTTCCAGATCATGCGCACGCGTCAGGCACGCGTGCGCGTCGCTCCTCGCGGCCATCTCCTTTGATTCTTGTGCCACAGAAACTCCATCAAATTCCGCCGAATGCTACCTAAAATAAACAGTATTGCACAAAACTCAAAATAGCATCCATAGTGGCTAAAATATAATTAATTCTTAATTAAACTCAACAAATTAGATGCAAATTCACTAGAAAAAGATAGACAAGATGCTCACGCATCACAACACCAAACTTAAAATGTTGCTTGTCCTCAAGCAACCAAAATTAATATAGGCTTATGATGTGAATTTGCATGAGAATGAGAGTTCGATTAAGCTCTTGTCTCTTCTTATAGTGGGGTTTACAACTGCAATCCTGAATAGGTTTGACATCTCACTCTCCTTTGAATCAGAAGAATGTTAATGTCATTCGGGTTTAGAATCCGGATAATATTATGAATTCTCTTATCTTTTATATTTCAGTTTAATCCTTGAACACAGCAAAATTTACTTTAATTTATTTTTCTTTGGTGCTTTGCACCTTGAGCATAGCCGTGACTCTAAATGTTTTGTCTCAAGGATTACTTGACACAGAAACACCACAAGCACTTGACTGGGGAACTCTCTTTGAGTTCTGATTTTTCTTTCAGTTACTCCCAGACAGTGGTGCTCAAAGCCTTTGGCATACTCTGTTAAACGCACTTGGTCTCGACTCTAAGTGTTCTGTCTCAAGGATTACTTGACACAATCACACCACAAGCATATGACTAGGGAAACAACTCTTTGAGCTTTTAATCATGTCTGACCTCCCTAGTCATTGATGCTCAGAGCCTTGGACCTTGCTTTTATTATTATTTATTTATAATTTTTTTTGCTGTTTCTTTTGCTTCAAGGATTAAATTTTTCAATATTTCAGAGAAGTCATAATAATTCTCTGAATTCCTGTTCCTTATACATTAATATCCCTTGATTCAAATTCAAATTTGCACTGTTCATATCATGCATTCAAAAATCACAGAAAATACCACCACCTTTAAGTAAATCAGACTATTCTTAAAATTAACTCAATTTTTCATGCAATACATCACTTCTTTTTCTTTTCTTTTTATATTCAAGTTCAGTGAGTGGTACATGAAACATCTTTTCAGCATTAAAGCAATTAAAAGAAAACTAAACTAGTCCTGAGATTCTAACTAATAAAGGATCATGCAACAATCAAAGCAAAATAGCAGAAAGCCGGAACATAACATAGAAAAAGAGGGGAGGAATAAAAAATGAAAGGAACTCAACCACCTTAGTTATCCTATCGGTCGCTTTATTCTTCAGGTTGTGCTGCTCAATGAAGATGATTCGCCTCCCTTTTGTGCTAAAAAACCAATAAGCGCAGCATCAACACCAAACTTAAAGGTTTGCTTGTCCTCAAGCAAAGAAGAACTGAAAATAGAAAGAGATAAATTATTATGAAGAAAGAAAAAGAGGAGGATAAAAGAATAAGAGAGAATAAGGATTGGGAGAGAGAGAAAAAGAAAACTGGTCGGCGTAAGCGACGCGTTCGCGTACGGCGCGATCGCGTACGTCGCGCATTCTTCATGATGACGCGTTAGCGTCAGGCACGCGTCCGCGTGCCCTGGATTTTGTGCGATTCGCGTGAAGCCAGCCACGTGCCCGCGCGACTTTCTGTTCCTATGGCTTGGGAGCCAATTTTCATACGACGCATTCGCGTCATGCACGCGTTCGCGTGCATGGCCATATGTGCAACTGACGCGAATACGTCAGTCATGCGTCCGCGTGATCTAACTTGTGCTTTTAGCACACTTCCTGTCCCAAGCCAGCATAACTCTCTGCCTAATACTCTTTTACGTCAAATTTGCTGATCACGCGTTCGTGTCAGTGACGCGCCCGCGTGAATGGCGAAAATCACAAACGACGCGCATGCGTGAGGTACGCAGACGCGTGGGTTGTTTGTGCTAAAGGCTTGGTTTCGGCGCCATTCCCGCTCAAATCTCTGTCAAATTTTATTTTTCACTTACACATGATCGACGCGTTCGCGTCAGTGACGCTTGCGCGTCGTATGCGCGATTTTTTTTGAAATATATATAGAGCTCGAGGTGTTCAGTTCCTGCGATAAAATAGCTGCATGATCAGAAAATTAGTAAGAACTCAGTAAAAATCAGACAAGTAAGAAAACTACTACTACGAAAAATAACTAAGGATACAAAATTATCGGGTTGCCTCCTGACAAGCGTTTCTTTATCGTCACTAGCTTGATGGTCAGCTCCTCTAAGGAGGAGGATCATAGAGGCTCAGCTCTTAACCCCTTACTTTGAACTTCTTTCCTATGTCTCCATAACGTAGCTCAATAT
The DNA here is from genome assembly GCF_000817695.3 of Arachis duranensis. Classification (NCBI taxonomy): domain Eukaryota; kingdom Viridiplantae; phylum Streptophyta; class Magnoliopsida; order Fabales; family Fabaceae; genus Arachis; species Arachis duranensis. The sequence continues at coordinate 24,111,194 of NC_029772.3, read as the reverse complement.
GCTCCAGCGAGAGGATTCTGATTACTGTATAAACCCATGCTGGATTGCTGGTCAACACAACCTTCATTCCTGGGGAGAAACCTTCAGTGGGAATCTTTTTGTTTCTCCATCCTTTGGGTACTTTCTTCTTCTTGGGAACCTCCTCCTTGGTAGACGATGCATTCCCAACACCAAACTTAGGTTTGATGTCAGGAGGAATTTTATTGATTGTTACCAAGGGAGGTTTGAGCTGTAGATTCTGCTGTGCATCATCAGGGGGTTTTTGAAGGTTTGGATCAATAAGCTCAGCCTGCATGCACATCTCTTCTTCACCTGATGGATGTATATCTTTGAAGACATGAAAGACCAATTGCTCATTATGCACTCTAAGCACTAATTCACCCACTTCTACATCAATCAGAGCTCTTCCAGTGGCTAGGAATGGTCTTCCTAGAATTATAGAGGCATTTTCATCCTCTCCTGTGTCAAGAATCACAAAGTCTGCTGGGAGGAAGAACTTACCCACTTTGACCAGGATATTCTCCACTAATCCGTATGTATGCTTCATAGATTTATCTGCCATCTATAATGCTATCTTTGTAGGTTGTGCCTCTTGGATTTGTAGCTTCTTCATCACAGATAAGGGAATTAGATTTATGCTTGCCCCCAGATCACATAGGGCTTTCTCAAAGGTTGTGCTCCCAATGGTGCATAGAATTTGAAAGCTCCCTGGATCTGGCATCTTCCTTGGTAAGTTATTCTGAATTACAGCACTATATTCCTTAGTCAGGACTACTGTCTCATCTCCCTTTAAACGCTTTTTCTTTGACAATAGCTCCTTCATGAATTTGACATAGATAGGCATTTGCTCCAAAACCTCAGCAAAAAGAATATTGATTTGTAACTTTCTGAAGATTTCCAAGAACTTTGAGAACTGCTTGTCCTTGGTCTCCTTTTGAAGTCTCTGAGGATATGGCATCTTAGGCTTGTACTCAGGAGCTTTTGGCAGTGTAGGATAACTGTCAAGAGAGTCTGGGAATGGGTTGTCTGCACGCTTTGGAGGGGCATCCTCTACTTCTTCCTTTTTCTCCTCCGGAGCTTCTTTTTCAACTAACTCTTCATTGACCTTGGTCTCAAAGCCAGCTACTTTACCACTTCTTAATTGAATAACCTTACAATCTTCTCTTGGGTTCACCACTGTATCACCTTTAAATGTACTTGTAGACCTCTCCAGTATTTGCTTGCTCAGTTGGCCCACTAGTACCTCTAAATTTCTAATGGAGGCTCTGGTTTCCTGCATAACTTGTGCTTTCGTACTTGCCACTTGTCTACTTATCACGGTGATAGCCTTGCATTCCTCTTTTGGATTTGGAATTGTGTTACTATGAAGGCTAGTAGTGGTCCTTTGATCAATTTCATTAACTCTGGTGGCTATTTGACCCATTTGAATCTCCAGGTTCTTGATGGATGCTCTAGTTTCCTGTCTAAGACCTGTCAATATTACTTCCAAATCATTGTTTTGTTGGAAACCACCTTGAGAATTATTGTTGAAGTTCTGAAGTCTCTGAGGTTGATCCCTCCATCCAAAATTTGGGTGATTTCTCCATCCCTGGTTATATGTCTTAGAATATGGATCATTGTTGGGATTCCTAAGACCACTCCCCATGTAATTCACCTGTTCAAAAGAGGGTTGAGCATAATCATAATTATCATTTTGCATAAAGTTACCTGTCATGTCATAGGAGATTTCCTGTGGTGGATTTTGGGTGTTGATAGCTGAGACTTGTATGCCACCCATCTGTTGAGTAAGTAGATTTATTTGCTGAGACATCAGCTTGTTCTGAGCAAGAAGAGCATTAACAACATCTACTTCCAACATGCCTCTCTTTTGAGGGGTTTCAGAATTCACAAGATTCCTGTTAGAGAAGTATAAATATTGGTTGCTTGTAACCAATTCAATAAGCTCAATAGTCTCTTCTGGTATCTTCTTCTTGTGCAATGAACCTTCTACAGAATTGTCTAAGCACATCTTGGACATTTCACCCAAGCCTTCATAAAAGATATCTAGTTGAGTCCATTTGGAGAACATGTTCGGAGGGCATTGCCTAGTTAGTAGCTTGTATCTCTCCCAAGCTTCATACAGAGTTTCACCATTCTTCTGTCTGAAGGTTTGAACCCCCACCCTAAGCTTAGTCAGCTTCTTTGGTGGGAAAAATCTAGTGAGAAACTCAATAACCACCTTGTTCCAAGTATCCAAACTCTCCTTGGATTGGGAATCTAGCCATAGCTTTGCTCCATCCCTCAGAGCAAAAGGGAAGAGCATGAGTTTGTACACATCTGGGTTTACTCCATTTGTCTTCACAGTATCACAAATTTGCAGAAAACTAGAGATAAATTGATTTGGATCTTCATGGGGAAGACCGTGATACTGGCAGTTTTGTTGTACCAGAGTGACCAGTTGAGGCTTCAACTCAAAGTTGTTCGCAGCAATAGGAGGCACCACAATGCTCTTTCCATACAGATCAGCAGTAGGAGTAGAGAAAGAGCCAAGTACTTTCCTTTTTTCATTCCCATTCGGGTTTGTTGCATTGGCATTATCAGTATTATTCAGATCCATAGTGGATTCTGCAGCCTTGTAAAGTCTTGCTTGTAGTAAATGCCGCCTGAAAGTCCTTTCAGGTTCAGGATCAAGGTCTAAAAGATGTTCTTTGTCTCTATTCCTATGCATAAACAAGCAGAAAATAAGAAAGAATGGGAATCCCTACGTCAGAGTGCAGAGAATTCCCAGTGAAGCAACCTGTGTAAAGAAATAAAAATAATACTAAATAAAATAAATAAATAAATAGAACAAATAACCAGTGAGATATTCAAAGAGCATTAAACAGTACTTTAAGAATTTCAGAAAGCAAGCACCAATTAGTTGGGAACTAAAATATTTGAGAAGGCAGTTAAGGTTTCAGAGTTATCTAATTTTCGGATTAACTTTTATTACTAATTAATTTAATCATGCAAGATTTAATTTAATGGAAAACTATATGTGGCTAGACCCTAATTCCTTAGACCTTCCTATTCTCCTCTAAAATTCATTAATTGCAAATCCCTTGGTCAATTAATTACACTTAGAGGGTGATGATCAATTTCTAGTTTATATGCCAAAAGAATCCTAATTATCCACAAATAAGAGGATTATATGTCACGTATCCCTCTAAATACAAACAATTAAAAATTCAGTATAATATGTTTTCAAGCTGTTGTTTAAGTAAAGAGCTTTTCCAAGTTTTACAAGAACTCAATTAGAACATGGGTCATACTTCCATTCCACCCATATTCATAAAATAAATAACAAAAACAAGTATTGAAATATAAATCAAGACATGAATTAAATTAAAAAGATCAAACGAATCAATCCATGAAAATAGACAGAGCTCCTAACCTTAACAATGGAGGATTAGTTGCTCATAGTTCAAAGAAGAAAAATAAGGGTTCTGGTAACAATATGTGTGTGTTGTCTAAATGTATAGAGTTCCTATTTTTTATCTAATCCTAATAAATTTAAAATCTATTTATCTAAGAATAATATCTTTTCCTCAAAATCAGATTTAAATTTAAATTCGAATTAATTAGCAAGTCTTCCGCTGATGGGTGGGGACCACTTGACTTGTCCATTCTGCAGCTTCTAATCTGTGTTTTCTGGGCTGAAAACTGATTCAAAACGCAGCCCAAAATCCACGTCAGCAATTTCTGTAAATTCTGTAGATCGCGCATGTCACACGTACGCGTCAGTCACGCGTACGCGTCGGTGGTCTTCTTTGCAAGTCACACTGACGCATCGGTCATGCGAACGCGTCGCTGAGCAAATCTTCAAATCACGCGTACGCGTCAGTCACGCGTACGGGTCACCATGGATACTTCCAGATCACGCGCACGTGTTAGGCACGCGTGCGCGTCGCTCCTCGCAGCCATCTCCTTTGATTCGCTCCTCGCAGCCATCTCCTTTGATTCTTGTGCTGCAGAAACTCTATCAAATTCCATCGAATGCTACCTAAAATAAACAATATTGCACAAAACTTAATATAGCATCCATAGTGGCTAAAATATAATTAATTCTTAATTAAACTCAACAAATTAGATGCAAATTCACTAGGAAAAGATAGACAAGATGCTCACGCATCAGCCGTCTCCTGAGGTCTCGTCACCATCTTCTTCTGCAGTCTCAGTGTCGTTGCCTTCGTTATTGAGATCTCGGTGCCGTCTTTGTCCTCTTCAAGTAGGTAACCTCTTAATCGTTGTCTTCAAGCAGGTAACCTCCTATTTGTTGATTCTGATCCATTCTGTTAGGTTTATTTTTTTCTTCTCTGATTAGGGTTTTAGCGATGTGCTTTATTGAATTTGCCAGATCTCTAAATTTTGTGAGGGATTTTGTTATTGTAATGATAGGGAACGGGGCTGTTGGAGTGGTTCTTGTTGCCGCTCACATTCTCGTTTACCTCTTCCCTTCTTCTCTTACCTACTTTGCTCTCGTTCCCGCCAGGTTTGCTCCCCATTTTTCTCTTTACTAATGCTCCTCCAATTCATTGTATTATTTTATGGAATAATTGGTTGATTTAAGACATGGTTATCAAGGTAATCAAACTCACGAGCTTAGGTAAAGTTCAATTGTAATCGTATACTTGATTTAGGGACTTCAAGTTGTAAAACTCGTTTGATCATGATGATGGCCATGACAATGGAGGTGACTTGAGCTCCCTTAGTTTTAGATTGAAAGGAAACCTAATCTTAGATTAGTAAGGTTTCACAACTTAAGCATTTTTTAGTCCTGTGCTTGTGCCTGTTCTTGGTTAAGTCTAAAGCCATTAATTGTGTTTTTTTTTTGCAGCAGCTCTACAGGTTGTTACTATTATGGTTTATCTGAAATGAAAAAATTGCAGGAAAAATATGTGGTGCTAATATTTAAACATGTAAATCTACTACTTAATTGTGACTGAAGCTACATTTCTTTACTTCCATTATAAGTTTTTAACAAAGAGTTGAAAATGTTTACATCTATGTCTTGACTATTGATCTGTGGTGCTCTTCGCATGATCATACCATAAATAGTTCTTCTGGAAAAGGTAATGATGCATTCTTCTGAGCTAGTTTTCTATCTCAATTTCTGTTCATGCTGCATCAAGACACCTTAATTTTATTTGATATTTGAACAGTCTAGAGTTGTCCAATGCAATGAAGGTGAAAGGTCCTATCATATATTTTATCAGCTATGTGCTAGGGCCCACCATCTCTAAGGGGTAATTGACTAATTGGCTTTTCTATCTTAGCTAACATATTTGCTGCATATTATGTATAGTTGTTCATTCTCTATTATCTAGGCATTTTTATTTGAGGATAACCATGAAAACTATATTATTTCTTTATTCTGAGTTTCTTGGTCACCATTTATTCTCACAATAATTATCCATGTTTAGGCAGTATTGTGAGATCCATTTTCACCTATGTCTAGGACTATAGGCTGATCTAGAATCGATTCTCAAGTATACCTATTTTTCTTGATTTTCTTTTATGAATAAAGTTGTTTTGATGTTTGATGCATGCAATTGCCTTCTTCCCTTTTTTTCCTACGAAAATCCATTATTTAAGCCCAATGAGCATGTAGTTCTCCTTTAGTGTTTTATTGATGGGGATATTTTATGTAGTGTTTAATTTTTATGGTGGTTTAAGCTTTTTGTACTTGTTTGTGTCTTCTAAGTAGCCAAATAAGTGTTTTGTTATTATATAATTTCTGATATTTGATGTTATGACTTAGAGAAGCTAAATCTAAGAAGTGCTGAAGACTACAAATATCTTAGGCATAAAAATTGTTACTCAATTATTGGTGTTAATGATGCAGAAGAATTTCACATAGTCATTGTATGCATTTTCACTGTTTATGGAGTATATGCTTCCATATAGTTTTTTTCCTTCTGCTTTGACTGATGGATTGCATTTGAAACTATTGCTTGATATACAGAGTACTTATGCTATTACTGATTTCCAGGAAGCACTGGATGTTGTCTACAGTGATTGATAATGAAAATCATGTTCAAGCTGTTGAAGATGAGGGTAAGAAATTTCCAGATGTCTACAGATTGAATTTACTAGATAGAATGTTTTCTGCGCGATAAATTTCAAACTATAAAAGCATATCTATTTGGCTATCTTTTAGAATATGTGAACATTTTTGGAAGATCCTCTCTTCTGTGAAAGCATTGAAATTATCGTGAGAAAATTAACTTAAATCTACAAGTTACATTACTACATTTTCTCACTGTGAACGTCCCTGGATTAAAAAAACTTTCTTGTTAACTTTTGTTTTAGGGGGGAAGGGCAGTAAAGAGGTTTTCATATTGTATAATTGTAATATGCATATGGGTATAGGTTTCAACCATATCAATATTTCGTTTGCTTTCCTTTATAATAAATTAATCAATATATTGAAGATTAATTTTGTTTCCTACTTTTTGAAGGGTTGTTCAGCATTGCCAACTTGATTAGCTGTGACTTTGAAGATCTCAAGTTTACATTAACAACTCACAAAATGAAAGTTGGCAATGATAATATTGTCCAAAAGTTGAAACTTTCTCAACTAATATAAGTACTGTGTTGACAATAACCTTTATTTGTAACTATTGAAAATATCGTTTTCATGTAAGGTAAAATCTTTTGATTACGAATGTGTTTTGTATTTCTAAATGAGTATATGCCAATTTTTGTCAATCAGCATTAATGTTCCTGTATAAACTGGCAACATTGAATTAAGCTTGTCTTAAATGTAACATGTTTTATGGTGTAGGCTATTGATTGGTGACAGAAGGAAATCGTCGGTTAGGAATTTCTCAAAGGAATTTCGTTGCAAGCATAGTCCAAACCAACAATTAACCCTCAATCAAAGTTAATTTGTTTATCACTTAAGTCAAACCTAATAAAAACTGAGAGTATTTAAACCTCGGGTCGTCTCTTAAGGAATTGCAGGGAAGTGTGCATATCATTGGTTATGAGAAAGTATTTTTATGAAAACAAGAAATTAAAAAACAAGAAATTAAAACTAACAACAAAAAAATTGTAAAGGCTAAAAGCTACTCAAGACAAGGACTAAGAGTCAAGGTATCCTATGTTGGATCATTGACCACAATATGGTGATTTCAAAGGACTAATTCCACTTAGTTTTTCTCTAATATCGGAGGGTTAAGTCAAGTGGACATAATTGGTCCTAGAACCAATTAACAATCCTAAATTACCAATAGAACTGGATATCAATAATCTCAAGGGACCTAAGTCTTTAATCACAAGCCAAGAGTACCAAATCTACACTAAAATCCAACCAAGCATTTTATCAAACACTTGGAAGGCATAGAAGGAAAGCATGGAAAATAGCAAAAATTAATAAAATCTATGACTAACAATTGCAAGATAACAATAGTAACAACTCAAATAAATATCAATAAATAAAGAAACATCAAATTGGATTAAATGAAAATCAAAAGTAACAAGAGTTCATGAGCATAAAAGTAACCAAAATGGGAAATTAACAAGAACAACTAAGAATATTAAAGTAATGGAACAACTCAGAAATCGCCCTCAGCATGTTTTTTTAATGAGGTCACGTGATAGGTGTCACGTGTACAAGTGGGTCACGTATACGCATCGCTTGACGAACTCGTGTCACGCGTATGCGTCGCATGGCAGATTTCTAAAACTTCATTTCTTCCTAAATTCTCTACTTTTACATGCTTTTTCTTTACTTCTTTGATCCAATCCTTACCTGAAATCACTCATCAAACACATCAAGGAATCGAATGAAATTAAAGTGAATTAAATTTATCAAATTAAAGGCCTAAAAAGAATGTTTTCAATCTTAAGCATAATTTAGGAAGAATTTACAAAACCATGCTTTTTGAGTGAATAAGTGTAGGAAAAGTTGATGAAATCTACTAAATTCAACCTAAGATAAACCACAAAATTGGGGTTTATCAATTGGATAGTTGAACTAACAAATAAGCAAATCCATTCTCTTTATCTATGTGCATTATCGTTGCTGTTATATATCAACATTTGGTTTAGATTTGATTGTGTATATATTGTAACGGTTTTGGTACAATAAGCAAACCATTAGTATCTCAATGTTATACCTTGTATGACACCTATTTGTGTTTAATTTGAAAGTTGAAACCTACTTCCTTGTGAAACTTGTGAGTTTTGAACATGATCTAAGACTTGAATTGAATTGGTTTAAGTGAGTTTCATTCATTTTCCATTTTCTTTCTTGTGACAGTATTTTGGCAACTTTGGTGAACAACAAAGTTGTGCCTGATCCAAAATTCAAGATTAAGATTGCTTAAAGATTCTGTTGTGGTTTGTATTAGTTGCAGTTCCAAAAGCAATGAAAAAATCAAAGAGACAAAACTAATGCAGAAATTGTTGAACCATACTGATGGTTCATGAATAGAGCAAAGTTATATTATTCATGAATTATTTTTACCTTTAGTCTAGATTGTAGATCATAAATTTGATGTATTTAGGAATTTTCAATATTTGAAATTCTATATTTCTTTGTAAACATTGTGAATGTTTTTGGTATTTATTTGAAAAATTGATCTATGTTTGATTCCTTTTATATTTTGTGGAAATATAATTATTTATAAAATTAAGTTTTAATAGTGGTAAATGTGAAATTAGTAAAAATCTATAATTATAAGATTAGGAACAGTGACCGCTTTAGCGGCTAGTTTAGTTTAGGAATTAGTGACCGATTTAGCAACCGATACTCTTTGGTGAGGAATTTGGTGGCCTTGTTCAAAAATCGGTCGCTAATGGTTATCGATCAAAGTTTGTCACTATTTTCTAATTAGCAACCAAGGTATTAGCGACCACCAGAATCGGTCGTTAAATTGGTCGCTATTCCAGTAATTTCTTGTAGTGTTAATGATTATGTATCTGCTATTTTATCTGGGTAATTCATAGTGGCACCTCAATACAATTACACTGAAGAAATTCTTCACTTTTAATACTCTAAGTAATTTGAAGTGCTTAAGACAGATAGTGATATTTTGGCCAAGGTGATTGGCATATAAAACGTTTTCTTAGAGAAAAATATGTAAATGAATATACTACTAAAAAATATTAAATACACTTTAGATGGTTTGCTTGAAATTTGTTTTAGTTAAATGGCTTGGAACTAAAGGCGCTAACACTTTTGACTTACATTGGGATAATTGGAGCTCATTAAAGGAAACATGATTATGGGTTGAGAAAAAGGTACTTTAATTTTGTATGTGATGCATTATGATTACAAAAGGTAATATAAATATAGTTAAAGTAAAGAAGTTTGTATCTCGTGGCAAAAAGTTATGATCATATTAATTAAAATGGATTTAGTTAAAAGACTTGATAATAAAGATGTTAACACTTTCATCTTGAATTGGGACAATAGGAGTCTGATAAATTCCGATTTTATGGTTTATCTTGTGCTTAATTTGGGGGATTTTATCAACTTTTCTCACATTTATTCAATGAAATAGCATGGTTTTGTAATTCTCCCTATATTTGTGCTTAAGTGTGAAAACATACTTTTTAGGCCTTAAAATAGCTAAATTTAACTCACTTTAATTTCATTCGATGCCTTGATATGTTTGTTGAGTGATTTTAGGTTCATAAGGCAAGTATTGGATGGAAGAAGTGAGGAGAAAAGCATGCAAAGTGGGAGAACTCATGAAGAAATGAAGGAACCGTAAAGCTGTCAAGCCTGACCTCCTGGCACTCAATCGACCATAACTTGAGCTACAGAGGTCCAAATAAGACGGTTCCAGTTGCGTTGGAAAGCTAACATCTGGGGCTTCAAAATGATATATAATTTTCCATAGTTGCTTAACGTATAAGGGCGCGCACGCGCCATGTACGTGTGCGCACCGATGGAGCAACGTGGGTCCACTTTAAGCAATTCGTTGGGGGCGATTTCTAGCTCATTTTTGGGCCCAATTCAACTCATTTTCTGATGCTATTGAACCCAAGGATTGAAAGGGGAATAAACTAAGTAGTCATAGTTTAGTTTTCATCATGTTTTAGGGTAGAATTCTAGAGAGAGAGGAGAGAGACTCTCCTCTCTCTAGATTTAGGATAGAAATTAGGTTAAAATTAGGTTAATCACTGATGAGCGGATAATTTATACACTTTTTTGCATTGTTTTTAGATAGTTTTTAGTAGGATCTAGCTACTTTTAGGGATGTTTTTATTAGTTTTTATGTAAAATTCATATTTTTGGACTTTACTATGAGTTTGTATGTTTTTCTGTGATTTCAGGTATTTTCTGGCTGAAATTGAGGGACCTGAGCAAAACTCTAATAAAAGGCTATCAAAGGACTGCTGATGTTGTTGGATTCTGACCTCCCTGCACTCAAAATGGATTTTCTGGAGCTACAGAACTCCAAATGGCGTGCTCTTAACGGCGTTGGAAATTAGACATCCAGAGATTTCCAGCAATATATAATAGTCCATATTTTATTCGAGATTAGACGATGCAAACTAGCGTTCAACGCCCGTTCCATGCTGCATTCTGGAGTCAAACGCCAGAAACACGTCATAAACCAGAGTTAAACGCCAAAAACACGTTACAACTTGGCGTTTAACTCCAAAAGAAGCCTCTGCACGTATAAAGATCAAGCTCAGCCCAAGCACACACCAAGTGGGCCCCAGAAGTGGATTTCTGCATCAATTACTTATTTCTGTAAATCCTAGTAGCTAGTCTAGTATAAATAGGACATTTTACTATTGTATTAGACATCTTTGGATGTTTAGTTCTTAGACCATGGGGGCTGGCCATTCGGCCATTCCTGGACCATCACTTATGTATTTTCAATGGTGGAGTTTCTACACACCATAGATTAAGGGTGTGGAGCTCTGCTGTACCTCAAGTTTTAATGCAATTTCTACTATTTTCTATTCAATTAAGTTTATTCCTGTTCTAAGATATTCATTGCACTTCAACATTATGAATGTGATGATCCGTGACACTCATCATCATTCTCACCTATGAATGCGTGACCGACAACCACCTCCGTTCTACCTTAGACCAAGCGCATATCTCTTGGATTCCTAAACCAGAATCTTCGTGGTATAAGCTAGAATTGATGGTAGCATTAATGAGAATCCGGAAAGTCTAAACCTTGTCTGTGGTATTCCGAGTAGGATTCAGGGATTGAATGACTGTGACGAGCTTCAAACTCGCGATTGTTGGGCGTGATGACAAACGCAAAAGAATCAATGGATTCTATTCCGACATGATCGAGAACCGACAGATGATTAGCCGTGCTGTGATAAGAGCATTTGGACCTTTTTCACTGAGAGGATGGGAAGTAGCCATTGACAACGGTGATGCCCTACATATAGCTTGCCATGGAAAGGAGTAAGAAGGATTGAAAGCATGAAAGCAGTATGTTGCAGAGATCCAAAAGGAACACAGCATCTCCATACACTTATCTGAAATTCTTACCAATGATTTACATAAGTATTTCTATCTTTATTTTCTGTTTATTTATTATTATTATTCAAAAACTCTATAACCATTTATTATCCGTCTAACTGAGATTTACAAGATGACCATAGCTTGCTTCATACCAACAATCTCCGTGGGATCGACCCTTACTCACATAAGCTTTATTACTTGGACAATCCAGTGCACTTGCTGGTTAGTTGTGCGAAGTTGTGAAGAAAGTGCTGAATTATAAACGCGCATACCAAGTTGAGCGCCATTGTTAGAGATCACAATTTCGTGCACCAAGTTTTTGGCGCCGTTGCCGGGGATTGTTTGAGTTTGGACAACTAACGGTTCATCTTGTTGCTCAGATTAGGTAATTTTCTTTTCAAAAAGTTTTCAAAAAATTTTCAAAAAATTTTTTCTCTTTGTTTTCGTTTTTCCAAAAAAATTATTTTCGAAAAATAAAAAAAATAATAATAAAATCATAAAAACCAAAAATATTTTGTGTTTCTTGTTTGAGTCTAGAGTCGAGTCACAAGTTTGGTGTCAATTACATGTTTTAACTTTTAAAAATAATTTTCGAAAATTGCATGCATGCATAGTGTTTTTCATGATCTTCAAGTTGTTCTTGATGAATTTTCTTGTTTGATCTTCATAATTTCTTGTTTTTTGTTGTATGGTGTTTTTCATATGCATTCTTGCATTCATAGTGTCTAAACATGAAAAATTTCTAAGTTTGGTGTCTTGCATGTTTTCTTTTGTTAAAATTTTTTTAAAAATAAGTTCTTGATGTTTATCATGATCTTCAAGTGTTCTTGGGGTTCATCTTGACATTCATAGTGTTCTTGCATGCATCATGTGTTTTGATTCATAATTTTCATGTTGTGAGTAATTTTTGTTGTTTTTCTCTCTCATCATTAAAAATTCAAAAATAAAAAATATCTTTTCCTTATTTCTCTCAAAATTTCAAAAATTTGAGTTGACTTAGTAAAAAAATTTTTAAAACTTAGCTATTTCTTATAAGTCAAGTCAAATTTTCAATTTTAAAAATCTTATCTTTTCAAAATTTTTTCAAAAATCAATTCTTTTTCATTTTTCTTACTATTTTTCGAAAATTTTTAATTTGAATTTTAAAATATTTTTCTTATCTTTAATTCATGATTTTTGAAACTTAACTAACAAGTAATGTGATTGATTCAAAAATTTGAAGTGTTACTTTCTTGTTAAGAAAGGTTCAATCTTTAAATTCTAGAATCATATCTTTTAGTTTTTTGTTAGTCAAGTAATTAATTTTAATTTTAAAAATTAAATCTTTTTCAACCATATCTTTTTAATCATATCTTTTTATCATAACTTTTTCCTCTCTAATTTTCAAAAATTCCTCACCCATTTTTAAAATTCTTTTTTTAATTAATTAATTGTTTTAAATTTTAATTTTAATTTTATTTCCCCCTTTAATTTTCGAAAATCACTAACTCTTTTTCAAAATTTATTTTCGAATTTCTCCCTCTCTCATCTTATTCTATTTATTTATTCATTTACTAACACTTCTCTTCATCTCAAGAATTTGAACCTATCCTCCCCCTTGTGTTTGGATTCTTAACTCTTCTCCTTCTTCTATTCCTTTCTTCTTCCACTAACATAAAGGAATCTCTATATTGTGACATAGAGGATTTCTCTTCCTTTTCTGTTCTCTTCTTTCTCATATGAGCAGGAACAAAGAAAAAGGCATTATTGTTGAAGCTGATGCGGAACTTGAAAGGACTCTGAAGAGGAAACTAAGAGAAGCTAAATTACAACAATCCAGAGACAACCTTACTGAAATTTTCGAACAAGAAAAGGATATGGTAGCCGAACCCAACAACAATAATGCAAGAAGGATGCTTGGTGATTATACTACACCTACTTCCAAAATTGATGGAAGGAGCATCTCAATCCCTGCCATTGGAGCAAACAATTTTGAGCTGAAACCTCAACTAGTTGCTCTAATGCAACAGAACTGTAAGTTCCATGGACTTCCATCAGAAGTTCCCTACCATTTTTTAACTGAGTTCTTACAGATCTGTGAGACTGTTAAGACTAATGGAGTAGATCCTGAAGTCTACAGGCTCACGCTTTTCCCTTTTGCTGTAAGAGACAGAGCTAGAACATGGTTGGACTCACAGCCTAAAGATAGCCTGGACTCATGGGATAAGCTGGTCGCAGCCTTCTTGACTAAATTCTTTCCTCCTCAAAAGCTGAGCAAGCTTAGAGTGGATGTTCAGACCTTCAAACAAAAAGATGGTGAATTCCTCTATGAAGCTTGGGAAAGATTCAAGCAGATGACCAAAAGGTGTCCTTCTGACAAGATTTCAGAGTTGACCATTCTGGATATATTCTATTATGGTCTATCTGAGTTCTCTAAGATGTCACTGGACCATTCTACAGGTGGATCCATTCACCTAAAGAAAAAGCCTGCAGAAGCTCAAGAACTTATTGACATGGTTGCAAATAATCAATTCATATACACTTCTGAGAGGAATTTTGTGAATAATGAGACGCCTCAGAGGAAGGGAGTTCTTGAGATTGATGCTCTGAATGCCATATTGGCTCAGAACAAAATGTTGACTCAGCAAGTCAACATGATCTCTCAAAGTCTGAATGGATGGCAAAATGCATCCAACAGTACTAAAGAGGCATCTTCTGAAGAAGAAGCTTATGATCTTGAGAACCCTGCAATGGCAGAGGTAAATTACATGGGTGAACCTTATGGAAACACCTATAATTCATCTTGCAGAAATCATCCAAATTTCTCATGGAAGGATCAACAAAAGCCTCAACAAGGCTTTAATAATGGTGGAAGAAATAGGCTCAGCAATAGCAAGCCTTTTCCATCATCTTCTCAGCAACAGACAGAGAATTCTAAGCAGAGCCCCTCTAACTTAGCAAACATAGTCTCTAATTTTTCTAAGGCCACTTTAAGTTTCATGAGTGAAACAAGGTCCTTTATCAGAAATTTGGAGGCACAAGTGGGCCAGCTGAGTAAGAAAGTCACAGAAACTCCTCTTAGTACTCTCCCAAGAAATACTGAAGAAAATCCAAAAAGAGAGTGCAACGCCATTGATATAATCAACATGGCCGAACCTAGAGAGGAAGGAGAGGACGTGAATCCCAATGAGGAAGACCTCATGGGACGTCTCTCAAGCAAGAAGGAGCTCCCTATAGAGGACCCAAAGGAATCTGAAGGTCATATAGAGACCATAAAGATTCTATTAATCCTCCTTCTGCCATTCATGAGCTCTGAAGACTATTCTTACTCTGAAGAGGATGAAGATATAACTGGAGAGCAAGTTGCTCGATATCTAGGAGCCATCATGAAGCTGAATGCCAAGTTGTTTGGTAATGAGATTTGGGAAGGTGAACCTCCCTTGCTCATTAGTGAACTAGATACATGGGTTCAGCAAAATTTACCTCAAAAGAGACAAGATCTTGGCAAATTCTTAATACCCTGTACCATAGGCACCATGATCTTTAAGAAGGCTCTATGTGACCTAGGGTCAGGCATAAATCTTATGCCACTCTCTGTAATGGAGAAGTTGGGGATCATTGAGGTACAGCCTGCCATATTCTCATTACAAATGGCAGACAAGCTTATGGATTGGTAGAGGACGTGTTAGTAAAGGTTGAAGGCCTTTACATCCCTGCTGATTTCATAATATTAGACACTAGGAAGGAGGAGGATGAATGCATCATCCTTGGAAGACCTTTCCTAGCCACAGCAGGAGCTGTGATAGATGTTAACAGAGGAGAATTAGTCCTTCAATTGAATAGGGACTACCTTGTGTTTAAAACTCAAGGTTGTTCTTCTGTATACATGGAGAGGAAGCATGAAAAGCTTCTCTCAGTACAGAGTCAAACAAAGCCCCTACAATCAAACTCTAAGTTTGGTGTTGGGAGGACACAACCAAATTCTAAGTTTGGTGTTGAATCCCCACATCCAAACTCTAAGTTTGGTGTTGGGAGTCTACAACATTGACCTGATCACCTGTGAGGCTCCATGAGAACCCACTGTCAAGCTATTGACATTAAAGAAGCACTTATTGGGAGGCAACCCAATTTTTATTTATCTAATTTTATTTTTCTTTTATTGTTCTTTTATGTTTTATTAGGTTCATCATCATGTGGAGCCACAAAATAAATACTAAAATTAAAAACAGAATCAAAAACAGCAGAAGAAAAAGCACACCCTGGAGGAAAGGCTTACTGGCGTTTAAACGCCAGTAAGGAGCATCTGGCTGGCGTTCAACACCAGAATAGAGCATGGATCTAGCGTTGAACGCCAGAAACAAGCAGCATCCTGGCATTTAAATGTCAGGAATACACCTTGAGGAGAGCTGGCGTTGAACGCCAGAAACAAGCATGGAACTGGCGTTCAACGCCAGAAACATGCTGCAAATGGGCGTTGAACGCCCAAAACAAGCATCAATCTGGCACTTAAACGCTAGAATTGCATGCAAAGGCATTTTACACGCCTAATTGGTGCAGGGATGATAAACCCTTGACACCTCAGGATCTGTGGACCCCACAGGATCACCTCAGAATCTGTGGACCCCACAGGATTTCCACCTACCTCAACTCACCTTTTCTCTCCTTTTCACACAATCCAATAAACACTCTTCCCCATAAACCCCACCTACCTTCAAAATTCAAATCTCTTTCCCACCCAAACCCACCCTAAATGGCCGAACCAACTCCCTCTCCCTTCACTATATAAACCCCTCCATTCTTCTTCATTTTCACACAACACAACCCTCTCTTCTCCCCCTTGGCCAAATACACCTCTCTCCCTCTCCTCCATTTTCTTCTTCTTATTCTTCTTCTTTTCTTTCTTATCTTGCTCGAGGGCAAGCAATATTCTAAGTTTGGTATGGTAAAAGCATAGCTTTTTTGTTTTTCCATAACCACCTATGGCACCTAAGGCCGGAGAAACCTCTGGAAAAGGGAAAGGAAAGAGAAAAGCTTCCACCTCCGAGTCATGGGAGATGGAGAGATTCATCTCCAAAGCCCATCAAGACCACTTCTATGAAGTTGTGGCCAAGAAGAAGGTGATCCCCAAGGTCCCTTTCAAACTCAAGAAAAATGAGTATCCGGAGATCCGACATGAGATTCAAAGAAGAGGTTGGGAAGTTCTGACCAACGCCATTCAACAAGTCAGAATCCTAATGGTTCAAGAGTTCTATGCCAATACATGAATTACTAGGAACCATGATCAAAGTATGAACCCGAATCCAAAGAATTATCTTACAATGGTTCGGGGGAAATACTTAGATTTTAGTCTGGAAAATGTGAGGTTGGCATTCAACTTGCCCATGATGCAAGGAAATGCACGCCCCTACACTAGAAGGGTTAACTTTAATCAAAGGTTGGACCAAGTCCTTACAGACATATGTGTGGAAGGAGCTCAATGGAAAAGAGACTCCAAAAGCAAGCCGGTTTAATTAAGAAGACTGGACCTCAAGCCTATGGCTAGAGGATGGTTGAAATTCATCCAACGCTCCATCATCCCCACTAGCAACCGATCCAAAGTTACTGTGGATCGGGCCATCATGATCCACAGCATCATGATTGGAGAGGAAGTAGGAGTTCATGAAGTCATCTCCCTTGAATTCTACAAAATAGCCGAAAAGCCCTCTACCTTGGCAAGGCTAGCTTTTCCTCATCTTATTTGTCATTTATGCTACTCAGCTGGAGTTATCATAGAAGGAGATATCCTCATTGAGGAGGACAAGCCCATCACAAAGAAGAGGATGGAGCAAACAAGAGAGCCCACTCATGGATCCCAAGAGACGCATGAGGAAGCTCATCACCAAGGAATCCCGGAGATGCCTCAAGGGATACACTTTCCTCCCAAAAACTATTGGGAATAACTCAACACTTCTCTAGAAGATTTGAGTTACAATATGGATCAATTAAGGGTGGAACATCAAGAGCACTCTATCATTCTCTATGAAATTAGAGAAGATCAAAGAGCAATGAGGGAGGAGCAACAAAAGGCAAGGAAGAGACATAAAAGAGCTCAAGGACATCATTGATTCTTCAAGAAGAAAGCACCACCATCACTAAGGTGGACTCATTCCTTGTTCTTATTTCTCTATTTTTTTCTTTCGGTTTTTATGCTATATGTTTGTTTATGTTTTGTGTCTCTACTTCATGATCATTAGTATGTAGTAACTATGTCTTAAGGCTACGAATAATTCCATGAATCCTTCACCTCTCTTAAATGAAAAATGTTCCTAATTCAAAAGAACAAGAAGTACATGAGTTTTGAATTTATCCTTGAAATTAGTTTAATTATATTGATGTGGTGACAATACTTTTTTTTTTCTGAATGAATTCTTGAACAGTGCATATTTTTTATCTTGTTGTTTATGAATGTTAAAATTGTTGGCTCTTGAAAGAATGATGAACAAAGAGAAATGTTATTGATAATATGAAAAATCATAAATTTGATTCTTGAAGCAAGAAAAAGCAGAGAATAGCAAAAGCTTGCGAAAAAAAATACAGAAAGAAAAAGAAAAAACAAGCAGAAAAAGCCAATAGCCCTTAAAACCAAAAGACAAGGGTAAAAAGGATCCAAGGCTTTGAGCATCAATGGATAGGAAGGTCCAAGGAAATAAAATCCAGGCTTAAGCGGCTAAATCAAGCTGTCCCTAACCATGTGCTTGTAGCATGCAGGTCCAAGTGAAAAGCTTGAGACTGAGTGGTTAAAGTCGTGATCCAAAGCAAAAAGAGTGTGCTTATGAGCTCTGGACACCTCTAAATGGGGACTTTAGCAAAGCTGAGTCACAATCTGAAAAGATTCACCCAATTATGTGTCTGTGGCATTTATGTATCTAGTGGTAATACTGGAAAACAAAGTGCTTAGGGTCACGGCCAAGACTCATAAAAGTAGCTGTGTTCAAGAATCAACATACTTAACTAGGAGAATCAATCACACTATCCAAAATTCTGAGTTCCTATAGATGCCAATCATTCTAAACTTCAAAAGAGAAAGTGAGATGCAAAAACTGTTTAGAAGCAAAAAGTTACAAGTCCCGCTCATCTAATTAGAACTAATATTCATTGATATTTTGGGATTTATAGTATATTCTCTTCTTTTTATCCTAATTGATTTTCAGTTGCTTAGGGACAAGCAACAATTTAAGTTTGGTGTTGTGATGAGCGGATAATTTATACGCTTTTTGGCATTGTTTTTAGATAGTTTTTAGTAGGATCTAGCTACTTTTAGGGATGTTTTATTAGCTTTTATGTAAAATTCATATTTCTGGAGTTTACTATGAGTTTGTGTGTTTTTCTGTGATTTCAGGTATTTTCTGGCTGAAATTGAGGGACCTGAGCAAAACTCTGATAAAAGGCTGTCAAAGGACTGCTGATGCTGTTGGATTTTGACCTTCCTATACTCGAAATGGATTTTCTGGAGCTACAGAACTCCAAATGGCGCTCTCACAACGGCGTTAGAAACTAGACATCCAGAGCTTTCTAGAAATATATAATAGTTCATACTTTATTCGAGATTAGACGATGCAAACTGGCGTTCAATGCCAATTCCATGCTGTATTCTGGAGTCAAACGCCAGAAACACGTCACAAACCAGAGTTAAACGCCAAAAATACGTTACAACTTGGCGTTTAACTCCAAAAGAAGCCTCTACACGTATAAAGCTCAAGCTCAGCCCAAGCACACACCAAGTGGGCCCCGGAAGTGGATTTCTGCATCAATTACTTATTTCTGTAAACCCTAGTAGCTAGTCTAGTATAAATAAGACATTTTACTATTGTATTAGACATCTTTGGACGTTTAGTTCTTAGACCATGGGGGCTGGCCATTCGGCCATTCCTGAACCATCACTTATGTATTTTCAACGGTGGAGTTTCTACACACCATAGATTAAGGGTGTGGAGCTCTGCTGTACCTCGAGTTTTAATGCAATTTCTACTATTTTCTATTGAATTCAGTTTATTCCTGTTCTAAGATATTCGTTGCACTTCAACATGATGAATATGATGATCCATGACACTTATCATCATTCTCACCTATGAACGCGTGACCGACAACCACCTCCGTTCTACCTTAAACCGAGCGCATATCTCTTGGATTCCTAAATCAGAATCTTCGTGGTATAAGCTAGAATTGATGGCGGCATTCATGAGAATCCAGAAAGTCTAAACCTTGTCTGTGGTATTTCGAGTAGGATTCAGGGATTGAATGACTGTGACGAGCTTTAAACTCGCGATTGTTGAGCGTGATGACAAATGCAAAAGAATCAATGGATTCTATTTCGTCATGATCAAAAACCGACAGATGATTAGCCGTGCTGTGACAAGAGCATTTGGACCTTTTTCACTGAGAGGATGGGAATAAGTAGCCATTGACAATGGTGATGCCCTACATATAGCTTGCCATGGAAAGGAGTAAGAAGGCTTGAAAGTATGAAAGTAGTATGTTGCAGAGATCCAAAAGGAACACAGCATCTCCATACACTTATCTGAAATTCTTACCAATGATTTACATAAGTATTTCTATCTTTATTTTCTATTTATTTATTATTATTATTCGAAAACTCCATAACCATTTATTATCTGCCTAACTGAGATTTACAAGATGACCATAGCTTACTTCATACCAACAATCTTCGTGGGATCGACCCTTACTCACGTAAGTTTTATTACTTGGACGACCCAGTGCACTTGCTGGTTAGTTGTGCGAAGTTGTGAAGAAAGTGCTGAATTATAAATGCGCATACCAAGTTGAGCGCCATTGTTAGAGATCACAATTTCGTGCACCCATCACTCTCAAATTTCTCTTTCAATTCTTGTTTTGATTTTAATTCTCATTATATTTTAGTGTTCTATTATCTAAATCTTCTTAGTTTCCCTTGTTGATTTCTTGTTTTGCTCTCTTTTATGTTGATGAACCATTGTTGGATCTTGATTTCTTTTAATGTAATTTTATGTTTCCATGCTCTTCTATGTTCATCTTAATTGCTATTGTTGATTTCATGCTTGTGGTAGTCATGGTTTTCTTTTAATTCTTGCAATTTGTGATGTTTACTTTTCTTGCACACTAGGTGTTTGATAAAATAGTTCCTCTAGTTTTTAAGTAGTTTCCTTTACTCTTGGCCTAGGCTAAGGGAATTGAGTGACCTTGAGTCATTGGGTCTCAATAATTTGGTGATTTGAGAATCCTTGGTGATCAATATGATACTCATTGACACCAACCCACTACTAATCTAATTAGTAAATAGGTTGAAACTTATGGGTTGATGTGATCAAGCCTATTGACGTACTTCAAGCTTAGGAGTAGATATTACGTACTTAAGGCTTTTGGAAGTAGACTTAATAGGTTGGCCTCTCATAATTATCAATGTATGGTTTGTAGACAAGGATGGTTATCTTAATTACCTATGTCTAGCCAAGAGTTCTTTCCATTTCTTTTATTAGTTAATTGTCCATTTACTTTCTTTCCATTTATTTTTCTTATCAATTATCAACATCAAACCCCCCCTTTGTTCTTCATAGCCAATAATTGAGCATTTCATTGCAATTCCTTGTGAGACGACCCGGAGTTTAAATACTTCGGTTAATTTTTATTTGGGGTTTGTTACTTGTGACAACTCAAATTTTTGATAAGGGAATTGTTTGTTGGTTTAGAACTATGCTTACAACAAAGTCCTTATTTCTATGAGAGGAATTCTAGACCATCGAGCAAATCTCATTATCTGAGCCCAGTAAAAGAAATATGGTTATCGGTTGAGAAAAAGGTACTTCAATTCGTGTGTGATGCATTATGATTGCAAAAGATAGTATAAATAATATAAAAAGTAAAGAAGTTTGTAGCTTGTAGCATGAAACGAAGACCTGGTCATATTTGTGAAAATGGGTTTAATTATTTTTTTAAATAGATGTAATTTTTGGTTTGTAGGATGCAGAGTTGGAGAAATGTAATCGATTAATGGCTGAAAAAAATAGAAGATTATACTTCAAGAAGTATTAACTTTCAAGAAAGTCAGATTTCTTGAACATTGTGCACTTTGATATTTACAGTCCTTTAAAGGTAGGTCTTTTGGTGGAGCTCTTACTTTGTTATGTTTTTTCATGATCACTCAAGAAAACTTTGGGCTTATACAATGAAGGCAAAAAACCAAGCTTTGGTCAAGAGACATACTGACAAGAAGCTAAAATATATTCGCATTAATAATGGTAGTGAGTTCTATAGACCCTTGGATCAACTTTGCAAGTAGTAGGCTATTAGACATGAAAGGATGCTTCTTAATATAGCTTAGCTGAAAGTTTTTATACAGAGGATAAATAGAACATTGATTGAGGGAGTTAGGTATTTGCTCATTGAAGCTAAACTACCTAAAATCTTAGGTAATGTTTATTTTGGTAAAGATGTCCTTTATGATCATTTGAGAGTCTTTGGATACAAAATATTTGTTCATGTTCCCAAGAATAAGATATCTAATGTAAAGATTAAGCAATGCATTTTTATTGGGTATGGTCAGGATCCATTCGGCTACGAACTCTTATTATCTATTGAAGGCTAGACCATTGAAGACATTGATAAACTAGAGAAGAGTTAATTATAAGAGAGTAGTAATTTAATTGATGTAGATCTAGTTCAGCCATTGCCTATACTAGAATTAGTAGAGGATCAAACTCAGAATCATATGCAAAAAATGAGCATTTGGATCTTGATGACCCAGATTAAAACCAATTTGGTTCTTTAGTTGACAATGGTATTGATGATAAACTTGAGTTACTTGAAGATCCAATATTTTTCACCCTAGAAGTTCCACTAAAGAGAGGCGATCATTTAAACAGGAATATTTCTAATGAGAATGTGACCTTTACTTACGGGTATGTGATCTTGACTAATAACGAAGAACATGTATGTTTTGAAGAAGCTACAAAAAGTGACGTGAATAAGATATAGTTTGATAAAACTACAAGATGAAATGTATTTTTTTCATGATAATAAAATATTTGAGCTTGTAAAGTTGACAGTAGAATAAAAAATACTGTAAAATAGGTGGGTATAGAGATTGAAACATAAAAAAAAAATTATTTGTCTCTAAAATATAAGGTTAGATTGGTGGTCAAGGGATACATGTAAAAAGACAGAGCTGATTATAATGAAATATTTTCCTCAATTGTGAGGATGTCTTCTCTATTTTTTTTATGGTGATCTTAAGAATAAAATATATATGAAACAACTTAAAGGTTTCATAGTGAAAGTCAACGAGGATCATATGTATAAATTGAAGAAGAGCTTATATAACTTAAAGTAAACTTTGAAACGATGATATAAGAAGTTTAGAATCGGTTATGTAAAAACAAGTCTAGAAGAATAATACTTCCAGTCATTGTGTATTTGTCAAATAGTTTTTTAGTCACAATTTTATTATCTTTTTTATAACTTTTTATGACTTACTTATTGTTAGTTAAAATTCGTGTAGAATAATTGACAGGCTCAAGAGGCTACTTGGTATGTCATTTGCTATAAAGAATGTTAGATAAGGAAAAGAGATTCTTAGCATAAGAATTGAGCATGGTTAAAATGAGAATAAATTTTAGTTGTCACAAAAGACATACAGTAAAACATTGCTGCAAATGTTTCAAATAGAGAAAGCAAAAGCTTTTAGTTCTATTACTTCACACTTCAGGTTAAGTTACGTTGTAAGTAAAGTCTCCCAAATGAAAGCAAGAAGAAAGATATGAAAAAGGGTTCCGCATGCTTTAGTTGTGTAGGTTGTTTAATGTATGTTATGGTGTGCATAAGACTGGATATAATTCATGTTTTTTATTATGGTAGTTACTTTATTTCATACCTAAGAAAAGAGCATTGAAATATGAAATTGATCATGATATATTTTTATGGTACATATAGCATATATTAGTGTCTTAGAAGTAAAAGGTCTACTCAAAGTGGTTACACTCACTTAGACTTGACAGAAGATTTAGATTTAAAAAGGTCAGTTTTTGGCTTCTTAGTCAATTTTGGAGGTGGAATTGTGATCTACAGCAATGATTAAATTTTATTAAATTGTGATCCTTGTGTCTCTTGTAACAAAATGGATCGCTGAGTCTGGGAAGAGAGATTGAGGGAAGGAAGAAGAGGAAGGAGAGAAGGGGAAATGGTTGTCGGCGAAGGGCCTCCACCATAACTGGTCAACTGACAAGTTTCAGAAGAGAGAGATAATCGCACAGAGAAAAATAGAGAGTGATGAAGGAAGGAAAATAATCGAAGGAGAAATAAGGGGAGATACGACAATCGACGATGCAATTATCGCCACTGCTGCCTTTACAGCTTCACCATATCCACCTCGCCTTTGCCTTTCACCGTCGTCGAATCATTGTCTATTTGTAGCCTAAATTTTTTCCATGGCATCGCAGCCGCTCCCCCTCATCGTCGATGCTCTCTACGCCAGCAGGGGAAAGTAACCTTTGAGTGTCCAAACCCTGATAGCCATTCCTTTCCCATTTTAATATCTTGTTTCTCATTGGATTCCAACAAGAAGAGATGTACTAAGTCTCATGTTCTCTTAAATTAAAGGTTAATTTGATTATAATATCTTGTACATAAAGTCGCTGGTACGATTGTGAGATGGATCAAGAACTTGCCGGTCGAGGTAGTGACGGGACTGGATTTCTGGAGTGGCGGGGGTGGTACCTACAAAGACACAAGAAATCACCAGAATAGTGACCGATTTTAGCAACTGAAAAAATTGGTCGATAATAGCGATTGATTTAGCGACTGATATAAGATCTATAGGAGCAAAAAAAAATTTAGTCGCTAAATCGGTCGCTAAGTTTCATTCAGCGATCGATTTTAGCGACCAACGAAAATGGTCACTAGTAGCAACTAATTTGGCAACTGATAATATTTTTCTTCGACCAAAATGAAATTGGTCGCTATTTTTTAGTTTAGTGACCAATTTAGCAACCAAAACAGAAAATTTCATCTTTGGTTCTTTTGGTCACAAAATTGGTTGCTATTTTTAATTTAGCGACCGATTTTTAGCATCCAACAAAGAAATAGGCTAAAACTAGTTGGTCGCTAATTCAGTCGTTACACTAAGTTAGCGCCCAATTATAAATTGTTGATTTAAAGATGTTGGTCGCTAAATCGATCACTATTTCTAAATTTAGCGATCAATTCGGCGACAGAAATACAAAAATAGTATTATAAACTAATCGGTTGCTAAATTGGTCTCTAGTTAAATAAAAGGAAGTTACTGAGTTAATTTAACCCTAACCTAGCCATATAATCCTCAGATCCCTCACATATCTCACTAACCCTAATGTGACTACCGCGGAAGCATAGTACCCTCTCCATTTGCGCCGTCGTCGCTGTCATCTACTGCCTGAAGCCTTCAACCTTCTTTGCCACTGGCTCACCATCTCTCACCTTCTTCATTGCTGACTCACTGTCTCTCACCTTCTTCTCGCTGTCAAGCTCTTACGATTTCTCTCACCTCGATCTCGATCTAACCTAACGATCTCTTTCACCTTGATCTCGATATCACTCTCTACTGCCGCTTCTAACTCATATCACCTTTCTTTATTGCTCTATTGCAAGAAGCTATTCTCCTTCTATCCTTGTCGATTTGACTTTTGCTATGATTGATTTATTTTCTGTGTGTAATTAATGGTTCTATTTTTATTGATTTTGAAATTGAACTTCGAATCAGAAAACAAGCATACGATTGTTGTTGCATACAACCTCAGGAAGGACTTGGTTCAGCATGGAGAATATGAGTGCTTGTTGAACACCGTGAAAGCATGTGTCATTGATGCCTGGCCTTAGTTGGTAAGAAGTTAAGAGATTAGGAATTCACCACTTGCCACTTAATACTGATTATATTACTGTTGATTAAAATTAATCAAATCTTATTCCCTCTGTATTGCTTAATGATTAAATATATTCTGATTGTCAATATTATGCCAAGTGTGACTTAAAGTACTTTAACAACTCAAACGAATTAATAAATTGATTAGTGATGTTGTTAATTCTAGCAGTGTGCATGTGTTCTTTTTATTGCCCATAGCAATTGAATTGTGTTGACTTCGATTGAAAATGGTCCACTCTAAAGGATGTGGATTTTAATGCATATTGAATTCATCACATGCTTTTTATGCTTGGGTTGCTCTGTTGTCAAAATTAAGGATAATGCAACAATATTTTTTGAAACATTGACCTTTCACTATGCATATTCTTTTCTATGATTCTCTGTCTTACATTATGTGGTTAACCTGTATTATTCTACTCCACCTCCTTTCTTTCTCCAGTATTGCACAGTTTGAAGGAGAGTTTTAATGAGGATTCACGGAAGGATGATGTTAAGGCAATTGTTGTCACAGGTATTGTAACATACTTTTGAGTTGAGCAACTTTTATCTTGGATGGAATGGCACTTTTATTTTATTTTATTTTTCAATTTTATAAGATAATCTTGGTTCTTATGCTAAGATATACCCTTGTTTGTTTATTATTCCAATCATACATTCTTCTAATCACACTAGAATTTTCTAATTTGCTTTAGTTAGTGAGATCCATTTTTGATATTTTTTAGAATATCTTTGAGTGGTTTAGAGCAGCAGTGCAATGTTGTTAATTTAAAGGAGTATGAAGCATTCTTTATCTATGTAGTATAAGTATTTTAAGTTACTTTGGCCATTGTTATATGAATATTCGAGATCACACATTTGATTTTTTTTTTAGTTTAAGACATTCCTTCATCTATGTTTTTATGCTTATTGCATCATACATGTGTGTCTACATTATATATGTTTATTCTAAGATCATTTTCAACCAGTTTCTGCAGAGCAATAACTGGCATTTACGCTCAGCTTCTATTTGGGTTATAGTTAATCTCACTCTTCCTGAAAGTCCCAATGCATTTGGTCGAATTATGATTTTGCATAGGTTTGGCATAGTTTCTCAAATATAGAGGATGGTCAATGAATCTCACATGGATGTGAAGGTATTTTATTCTTCATCCCAAACTAAATTTGTTTTTCACTTTTGTTAAGTATTATGTTAATTTCCTTCTATTGTTGTAGCTTCGTGCGAGACATGCACTTGGACAGATTATTACTTTTGGTGATAGCTAAATCTAATCAAATCCTTGGATACAATCCTTTGGCACAAGCAAAGATGGGAGATTTCAATAGAAAATATTTTCTTTTGTATTCATATCTAATGCATGTTGCATCCTACATTCAAAATTAGCTTTCAATATGGTATATTAATTTTTTCAGTAGATGATGTTCAATAGGGCACTTTGTTTACTGATTGTAGGTATCTTGAGAAGTTTTCTTAGAAGATGAGAATTTTCTATTATGTCATATATCTGATTGTTTTTTTAATGTTTTCCTTTCCAGGTGTATGAAGTTGCATTAGCTTTTCTTTTTTAATCAGTCAGAGCAGTGTGAAAAGCTTTTCGATTCCATAAGCACTCCTGACTACGTTACTTTTAGAATCTCATTTTCTTAACTGCACACAATATTATGTGCTACTTTTTGTAAATCAAAAGATCAATGTAGATTTACAAGCTTAGTGTTATAAGATATGAGTATTAAATGTATCATGTACCATAAATTTAGGCTGTGGATTGTAAGCTATCAATGTATATTTGGATTGTGGATCATAAATTTGATATACTTATGAATTTTGTCTCTTTTAATTTCTATATCTCGATATAGTTATTGTGAATAATTAGTAAAAATCTATAATTTGAAAATTAGTAACAGTGACCCATTTAGCAACCGATTTTAGATTTTCAGATCAGACATCAGCGACCGATTTTATTAGCAACCGAGAAGTTGGTCGCTATTTAGCGACCGATTTTCTCAACGACCAATTTAGCGACAAAATAAGTGGTCGCCATTTAGCGACCAATACCGTTTGGTACTAGTTTGGTAGCATTAGTTGAAAATCGGTCACTAATATCGGTCACTAACGGTTAGCAACCGAAGTTGGTCGCTATTCTCAAATTAGCGACCAAAGTTTTAGCAACCACGAAAATCAGTCGCAAAGGGTTTAGCGAGAATTGGTCACTATTTCAGTATTTCTTGTAGTGACACTCTGACGCTCAAGTTAGAAAGAATCTGAGAGGTATAGGTGAGGGTTAGGAATGTGTAACGTACCTGAGGGAGCCTTTGACTCCCTTTATATAGTTTGCGGTGGTTATCTTATCTTATCTTATTGGCTAAGATAAGAGGAGTGTTTGAATTTTGAATGTTACTAGTCGTTTGTGGTTATTGGGCTCGTATGGCCGTGATGGTGGCCAGACCTAGATAACTGAGTTTGGTGGCTGCTCCAAAGAAGGACACGGAGATCGAGTCCGAAACATATCTACTAATATTCTCCTTTTAATAGATACTTGAAGAATTTAGTAAATCATACTGAAAATGGACGGAGGACTGTTATGCCTGATGGAAAAATACATTGAAAATTGATTTGAGTATTAATTTTTCTTGAGAATTAAAATGTCTACTTTTAAAATTTTTGGAGATTAATTTGAGTAATTACTATGCTAAAAAATAAATTAAAGACTAATTTATCTGCTAGAATAAAATTTTGACTAAATTTTTGTATGTTTTTTTAAAAAAAAAAAATTTAAATATCCGCTTTTTAAATTTTTAAAAATTAATTTAGATAATTACTATTTTTTTATTTCCTTAATTGGATCTTTGTATTTAAAAAAAAAAAAGAAAAAAACTCACTTTTTAGCACCCGAAAATTGACATATTGGTCTATGTCGAACCACAGATTGACATATGGGTCTATGTCTAACACCTGTCAACTATTATCTTGACAAATTTCAACTTTTTTTTTTAAATTATGCTTTTCATATTTGCATGTGAAAAAGGTGTTTTGCAGCATGAGTCAAAAAGCAACTTTAGCAGTAGTACAAACTGGAGTGGGGTGTTCGGATGGACAAAGGTTCCCAAAATTTAAGACAGAATAATCGCAACGGATTCTCGTAACTAAGATTTGTTTGAAAGTGAAAAATAAGTGGGAAAGAATATGAAGAAACAAAGAAAATAAGTAAAAGGAGGATTATTCCATTATTTTAACGTATAGAGTATTAATAAGTAAAAACTATACGTACACATATATACAATTATCCGATATTTTCTAAAAATCACATGATAAGTTTTATTTTATATTTAACATGAATTTTTATATTTTTTAAATATTTATTGAATTAAATTTTAGAATATTTTTTGTAAGTACTTATTTACTGTATTTTTTGACATTCGAATTATTCTCATTTCATTAAAAAAAAAGCGTATTATAATAGTGCAAGAGACGAGTTATACCTTAAAAATTTATCCACACAAAAATAATTAGCATTGTACGTGGAGACGAGTAAAATAATTTCTATTCCCCTCAAGTTCATACAACTTTATTTATATTCAAATTTTTGAATCGATCAACAATCTTGTTTAAGGTTTTATTTAATACCTTTTATCAAATTTTAATCTATCGTAATTTTTTATAAAATATGTATTTTATACATTCGAATTGCTTCACTTTTACATATCATAATATTTTACATGTCATAATCGATCAATGAATCAATTCGAGAACAAATTTGACTTTCAATTAATCCAAAAATAAATTTGGCTTTCAATCAATCTAAGAAAAAAAATTCGGTTTTCAATCAATTCGAATACAAATTCGCTTATCAATTTTGCTAACTTTTTTAAACTTCTCTACTTACACAAGTAAAATTATATACTTTATTCATACATAATTTTGCATTTATATTTTGTGTAATTAATATTTATAACTAATTTATTAATTATACTCAAATCTCGATATATGATTTATATTTTGAATAATTTTTACAATTAATATACCTTTTTTTTCTCTCTCTATTATTCTTATCTATATTTTTACAAGACAATACTCATCGTTTCCTATTTCTATTACTAAAGATCATTGATTCTTGTGTTTTTATTTTGAAAAAAATGAGAAAAAGACATCCTATATTAGAAAACAAAGTCATTCATTTACAATAGTGACATATAACAATAATGTCAGTTAAATTTTATTTCATCATATATTACATTCTTATTACTTGATGATTTCATTTATACAATTAAATGACAGTAATGATGATGAGTTCAAATCTTAAAATTAGATTCCATAAAAAGTCAATTGTATATCAATTGTATAGAACTATTATACTAGTCTCTTTATGCTATTAAATTTTATGTTACTATTTGTTTAATGTAAAAAATTAAGCAAAAAATAATTACAGACATACAAATTTGTTATTTTTTCACAAAGAATATACCTCGCTAAACAAGATTTATTATATTATTAAATGACTAAATATTTTATTACTTTATTAATAAGTTAATGCAAATTCTAGGAAATAAAGTTATAATATTAACAAATAAAATTAAGTAATTTATATTTGGTAGTATGACATTTATATGTTCTTTTTTACAATTATCAACTTTTAAAGTATATTTTTCTATTTTGAACTTCTGTATTTTATAATATATATTATTCAATATATGTTACGATTTTATACATATTTATTTTCTCAATTTGTCTTATTCATGTCATATGACCTTTAATATAAATTGTAAATTCAATAACTAATTGTTTTGAGCGAGAAATTCATCAATAAGTTGTTGTGAGTCGAAAAAATTTTCAAGAGAATTAATCATTATATCCTCAAATCATACAATCGATTCCGTCAATGGATATCTATTTCTAAATTTTTCAGTTCACATACAATCAAATGCTATATATGCATGTCATGAAAAATTATTCTTAAGCGAAAAAATACCCCCATACACCTATCTTGATTGAATGACTCTTACCACTCAATTATTTTTCTGAATAAGTGTCGAGATAATAACCCGACTAAGTTTGGAGGCTCACCGTATCATTATTTACTTATCTTTTAACCGAGTTAAAACCTATTTTATTTTCTAAACTTAGCTTGGATCATATAATTAGCAGACAAAGCTTGGGAGCTATGTTTCATCACTTTATAACTCGGTCTTTATTGTGCATTATAAGTCATAACTCGACTTTATTTGCCTCCATTCTAAGTTTGTAACGGACGATCTTAATAACCATTATTCTGACTTAATGACCAACGGTCATAACATCAACTCTATTCATCAATCTTATGCCTTTAAAGGCACTAATTTCTATGTCTCAAAAGGGACTACATGATAAATTTATTTCATGTTTACTATTCTATAATCATAGAATTCT
Organism: Arachis duranensis; assembly: GCF_000817695.3. Lineage (NCBI taxonomy): Eukaryota > Viridiplantae > Streptophyta > Magnoliopsida > Fabales > Fabaceae > Arachis > Arachis duranensis. Next base: position 24,080,420 of record NC_029772.3, on the reverse strand, counting down.
TATATCTCTTAAACATTTATTAACTTGAGTGTCGGAGTGTCTTTTAAAGATACCCACCCATTATATTCTTTGACGTCCGAGTTATTCTCACTCCACTAAAAAAAATATGTATTATAACAGCGCAAAAAATGAAGTATACCTCAAAAATTCATCCACACAAAAATAACTTGTGTTATTTTAAATTATGTTTAATGTGTACACAAAACGTATTTCGTCAAAATTTTAACTATGAGTTGAATTAATTATAGATGTAATGGTTTTTGCATGAAAAAAGTGTGTATAATAACTTCATCATGTAATTACACACATCAAAAAATAATTTATTTTCTAATTCCTAAAGTATATGTATATTTATATCAATAAATTGATTGGAGATCAATTTTATATAAATATTCTGAATAGAAATTAGTTATATGTTTATTATAAATAGATCTATATAAATCAAAATCAAGCAAACTCGATTTAAGTATTTATATCTAAATCGAATTAACTCAACTCGATTTAGCATATATCTAAATAAATTGAATTAGACCAATTTGATTTATTGATAAAGAAAAATATTGCACCGTCTTTTGAATTTAGGCTAAATTCCTTGTTTAATTTAATGATCATACTTCAATCTATTTTTATATAGGATATACATAATAAATTGAATTAATCTAATTTAATTTGCATGTTACAAAAAATATATAAGAAATCAAGAGACTAAATTGACAAATGTTTTTTTAATGTACTTATTCTCTTTTTACAACAAAATACTCTCTTTTCCACAATTAAATTATGCATACTCATTTTTTATGACAAATTAAGACTATTTTACTTATATGTTTATCCTAAATTAATAAGATCAAATCTGATATCAACATAAAAATATTAAATATGAGACAATTTGATATTAAAATAAAATTAGGTTTAAGATTTTTTTATTTATTTAGGAGAAATATATAATCTATTTGTATTCAGGATATCTGTATAAAATTAATCACTAATTAATTTATTATATATATATATAAAAGAAGTGCGTGAAAAAAATCCAATAAAATTTTTAATGTGAATTATAAAAAGAGGGTAAAAAATAATCTAATAAAAATTTAAGTTGACAAATAAGATTCAATAAAAAGTAAATTTAAGAAACATTTATAAATAAAATTTTATATATTAAAAGTTGATTAGGTAATTGTATAATCATTAGTTAAGTATATTGATTTATTTAAGAATAATTTTATTTACTCATATAATTTTAAATAATAATAAGATTCACTTTTTTGTTAATATATATTCATTTTGCTATTTGATAATCATTTTATAGAAAAAAAAATAAATTATATCATATACGTGAATACGTCATTATTGGAATAATTTACTTATTTAGATCATTACATTTTAATTATATCATATATAGATTTTACAATTTATATTAAAAATGAAAGGACAAAATTATAGTCACTTTTAGAACAATCTGATAATTTTGGTATTATAATAATTTAAATAAATAAATTATTCTCATTGTTCCTATTATATAAATATGTTACTGTAGCTTTTTCTTCTATCATATCTCTCATTTTCATTTTTTAATACCAAGTATTTTAAAACAAAGACATTAAATTATATCATATATTTTTCTGAGTTATTATTTTATATATAAAAATAAACGAATGAGGTATAGTTTTCAAAATTGATTAAGATAAATTTTTATTGTATACGTTGTTAATTAAAAGCATATTTAATTCATATTACTACAAGAATTTATTTATTTTTTATTTTTGTCCCAAATTTATATAATATAAATTAAAACAACTAGTAATAAATTAAATATCTCTAAAGCATACGTTAAATATGATGTATAAAAATTTCAACTAATTAAAAAATTAACCCCCTATCTCTTTATTTCTTTAATATTGATATAAATTTAAGAAAATAAAAAAACTAAGGCTGAAAATAAACATTATTGGTCACTAAATTGATTATCAAGAAGTTGGTCTCTAAATCGGTTGCTGATGATAAAATTAGCGACCGATTAGCAATTAGCGAAATATAAGATGATAAAACAGTTGATCACTAAAATCGATCACTAAATTTATCATTAGTGACCAATTTGTTGTGATAAGAGTTGATATAGATGATCATTGATTACATGGACGGCTGATTTTTCCAAGTCAAATTGAACTTTAATGAAATTCAAAAATGATGTCATGTATGCCTATAAATAGTGAACCAAATATGAAGCAATATACACTATAACAAAAGCAATAAAATACTCTTCTCTCTCTTTCTCTAATTATATTTTTTTATTTTATTTGTTACCTCTTCCTTATTTATTTATTTATTTAGTTATTTTATAACACGTTATCAGTACGAAACTCTAACGAAATTTTAGGAAGACTTCAGGTAACAAATTTTTATTATGTCGAATTTCTTTCATCTTGAATATAATGCTTTTGATATATTTGAAAATTATTATTTATCATGGATACTAGATGTTAAAATCCATCTTGATTCAATGGATCTTGGAGATACCATTAAGGCTGAAAATAATACATCCCAGAAGGATATAGCCAAAGCCATAATTTTCTTTTGTCGTCATCTTGACGTATGATTGAAAAATAAATATCACACATTAAAAGATCCTGCAGATCTGTGGAAAGACCTTGAAGAAAGGTACAATCATCAAAAGATGGTGATACTTCCTCAAGCCCAATATGTCAGAGAAAACTTTTTCGACCTTCCATGTCTCGAATGTGCTCCTGCAGCAGTAGTATCGAGAAAAAGGATTTAATTTTTTTTTTGAGCTAATTTCTTGCTTTCTTGTTGCTGAATCCAACAATGAGTTGCTCTTTAGAAATCATGAAGCGTGCCCAGCTGGCGCCGCCCTATTTCCTGAAGCAAATTATAACCCCAGAAGAGGTAAATGGAAAGATTTTGATAACAAGAAAAATTATGGAAGGAAAAGAAATTATGTTCACAAGAAAAGATCTCACTAGAAGTGGGATAAAGAAAGAAACAATGGGCAAAGTATATCAATTGAGAATAAATGCTTCCGCTGTGGTGGAAAGGGCCATTGGTCACGTACCTGTCGTACCCCAAGGCACCTAGTTGATCTTTATCAAGCATCCTTGAAAAAGGATGACAAAGAAAAGGAAACAAATTTTGTTTCAAATGATGAAAATTCCACCACTCATTATGATGTATCTAATTTCTTTAAAGATTTTGAAGAAAATATTGGCTATTTGATCAATGATTGAATAATTTGATATGCGTATGTGTTTGTTAAGTATTCATGTGAATAATTTTACTGTGCATGTACTTCTACTCATTTTATTATTATTATCATTTGTCTTTGAAGAAAAATGGCAAGGACATATTCTGAAGATATTTGCCTTGCGGATAGTGCAAGTTTGCACACTATTCTTAAAAGTAATATATATTTTACCCATCTTGTGCCAAAAGAAGAATATGTTAATACTATTATTGGCTCAGGCAATGTGATAGAAGACTCCGGAAGAGCTATAATTTTGTTTCCTGGAGGAACAAAATTTATAATAAATAAGGAACTATTATCTACCAAGTCTCTGAGAAACTTGTTGAGTTTCAAAGATATTTGCCGAAATGGATATCATATTGAAACAATGAATGAAGAAAATCATGAATATTTATGTATCACAACTCATGATTTAAATAAAAAGGTTATATTAGAAAAGTTACCCTCACTTTCATCTGGATTGTATTATACCAAGATTAGTGCAATTGAATCACATGCCATTGTAAACCAGAAGTTTACTAGCCCAAATGAATTCATAACTTGGCATGATAGATTGGGTCATTCGGGAACAACCATGATGAGAAAAATTATTGAAAACTCCCATGGACATTCACTAAAGAACCAGAAGATTCTTAAATCTAGTGAATTTTGTTGTGCTGCATGTTCTCAAGGAAAATTAATTTTAAGGCCATCACTAGTAAAGATTGGATTTGAGTCCCCTGAATTCCTAGAAAAGATTCAAGGTGATATATGTGGACCTATTTGTCCATCATGTGAATCTTTTAGATATTTTATGGTCCTGATAGACGCATCTTCGAGATGGTCACATGTGTGCTTATTATCTTCTCGCAACCTGGCATTTGCGAGATTATTGGCTCAAATTATTTGATTAAAAACACAATTTCCAGAAAATCCAATCAAAATAATTCGTCTTAATAATGCTGGTGAATTTACTTCCCAAACTTTTGATGCTTATTGTATGGCTAATGGAATAAGTGTTGAACATCCAGTAGCTTATGTTCACACAAAAAATGGGTTAGCAGAATCACTTATTAAATACCTCCAATTAATTGCTAGACCCTTACTTATGAGAACAAATCTCCCAACATCGGTTTGGGGACATGCTATTTTACATGCCGCAACACTTATTCGTTTGAGGCCAACGAGTTACCATCAGTTCTCTCCTATGCAATTAGCTTTTGGCCAGTAGCCAAATGTCTCCCATTTAAGAATATTTGGGTGTGCGATATATGTTCCCATTGCACCACCTAACCGCACCAAAATGGGACTCCAAAGAAAATTGGGGATATATGTTGGATATGATTCTCCCTCTATAGTAAGGTATCTTGTGATATGAACATGAGATGTATTTAAAGCCCGGTTTGTGGATTGTCATTTTTATGAATCAAAATTTTCAACATTAGGGGGAGAGAATAAGCTTCCTGAAAAGGAACTTAATTAGAATGCATCATCGTTGATGCATTTAGATCCTCAATCAGGGCAATATGAACTAAAAGTTCAAAAGATTATACATTTGTAAAGAATAGCAAATGAATTGCCTGATGCATTTTCCGATACAAAGAGGATAACCAAATCTTATATACCAGCTGAAAATGCCCCAATTCAAATTGATGTCCCAGTAGGACAAGTTGCCACCGAAGAAAATACACGTCAGAAGCGTGGCAAGCCTGTCGGTTCCAAAGACAAAAATCCTCGAAAGCGAAAAGAGATAAATACGATTCCTGTTGAAAAAGACATAGTAGAGACACCTGTAGTTGTCCAAAATTCTGATATAATTTTAACGCCAGAAGACGTTCAGGTACCTGAAAATTGTAAAAATGACGAGATCTCGATAAATTATGTTTTTACAGGAGAGAAATGGGACTGAAATAAGACAATTGTTAATGAAATATTTGCATATAATGTGGCATTAAATATCATGCAATGAAAGTAAGGATCTTGAGCCAAGATCAGTCAAAGAATGTCGACAAAATAATGATTGGCCAAAATGGAAAGAAGCCATGAAGGCTGAGTTAGACTCACTTGCAAAACGTGAAGTCTTTGGACCTGTAGTCCGTACACCTGAAGATGGAAAACCTGTTGGATACCGATGGGTATTTGTGAGAAAAAAATGAGAAAAATGAAGTTGTGCACTACAAAGCTGGTCTGGTGGCACAAGGTTTTTCACAAAGGTCCGGTATAGATTATGAAGAAACGTATTCCCCTATAGTGGATGCGATAACATTGCGTTATTTGGTCAGTTTATCTACATATCATAAACTGCATATGCATTTAATGGATGTGGTAACAGCCTATTTATATGGCTCATTAGATCGGGATATTTATATGAAAGTCCCTGAAGGACTAAAGATATCTAAACCATCAAATGAATATTCACAGGAATTATACTCAGTCAAATTGTAAAGATCTTTATACAGTCTAAAGCAATCTGGACGAATGTGGTATAATTGTCTTACTGAGTATCTGGTCAAAAATGGATTCAAAAATGATGATATCTGTCCATGTGTTTTCATAAAGAAATCTGCATTTGGATTTATTATAATTACTGTGTACGTTGATGATTTAAATATTATTGGGACTCCTGAAGAGATTCCAACAATTATAAAAACTCTAAAAGAAGAGTTTGAGATGAAAGATCTTCGAAGAACTAAATTTTGTCTCGGTCTGCAGATTGAGCATATAAAAATTGGGATCTTCATTCATCAAACAGTAAACATAGAGAAGATCTTTAAAAGATTTCATATGGATAAGTCACATCCATTAAGTACCCCAATGATCGTAAGATCTTTGGATGTGGAAAAGGATCAATTCCGTCCTAAAGAATAAAATGAAGATATCCTTAGTCCTGAAGTACCATATCTTAGTGCCATTGGAGCACTAATGTATCTTGCTAATAATACAAGACCCGATATATCATTTACTGTGAATTTATTAGCAAGATATAGTTCCTCTCCAACCAGAAGACATTGGAATGAAATCAAACAAATCTTTCGATATCTTCATGGGACAGTTGATATGGGATTGTTTTATCCCTATAGATCCAAGTCACAATTAGTTGGCTATGCAGATGCTGGATACCTGTCTGATGCACACAAAGGGAGATCTCAAACATGATACCTGTTCACATATGGTAGAACAGCTATATCATGGAGGTCCACGAAACAGACGATTGCTACAACATCCTCTAATCATGCCAAAATACTAGCGATTCATGAAGCAAGTCACGAGTGTTTTTGGCTCAGGAGTTTGATCCAATATATTCTGTCATCATGTGGACTGATTGATCATAAAATAGCTCCAACAGTCCTGTTTGAAGATAATACAGCATGCATTGCTCAACTTAAAGGTGGATACATCAAAGGTGATAGAACAAAACATATTTCTCCCAAATTCTTCTTCACTCATGATCTTCAAAATCAAAGGACAATTGATGTCCAACAGATCTGCTCAAGTGATAATTTGGCAGATTTATTCACAAAGTCACTCCCAAAATCTTCTTTTGAAAGATTGATACATCAGATTGGGATGCACCGATTTCGAGATATAAAATAATGTCGGCAAGAGGGGAAGAATGTACTCTTTTTTCCTTGGTCAGGTTTTTTTCCCATTGGGTTTTTCTTGACAAGGTTTTTAATGAGGCCGTTCCCATCATAAAGGATATTGTACTCTTTTTCCTTCACTAAGGTTTTTTTCCCATTGAATTTTTCTTTAGTAAGGTTTTAACGAGGCAATAATCCTAAATGGCCATCCAAGGGGGAGTGTTGTGATAAGAGCTGATGTGGATGACTATTGATTACATGGGCGGCTGATTTTTCCAAGCCAAATTGAACTTTAATGAAGTTTAAAAATGATGCCCATGTATGCCTATAAATAGTGAACCAAATATGAAGTAATGTACACTACAACAAAAGCAATAAAACACTCTTCTCTCTCTTTCTCTAATTATATTTCTTTGTTTTATTTGTTACCTTTTCCTTATTTATTTATTTAGTTATTTTATAACACAATTTAGTGACCAACATAAAAATTAGGCTAAAAATTTATTAGTCACAAAATTGATCGCTAAGGAGTTGGTCTTTGAATCGGTAGCTGTTGGTAAAATTTATCTACCAATTCAGCGACTAACAAAAAAAATAAGGTGATAGAGAAGTCTGTCACTAAAATTGATCACTAATTTAACTCAAGGATAAAAATAATTTAACTTTTAAAATTAGGGTTTCATTTTCATAAAAACACATGGCACTCACTCTCTCTATCTATCTCTCTCTCTTTTTCACCGCTCTCCGATTGCTTGTCGTTGCCTCTCTCTTCTCTCCAATTGTTGTTTGCTCGTTGCCGCTCCTCTTCTCTCGCGCTCTCTTCTCTTGTCGTCATTGCTCACTCATTGCTTGCCAAAGCTCCAATGCCTGTTGTATATACAGGTCGACGTCTTATGTACTTTGTAGATACAGTTTGTCAAAGCTCCATGAAAGGTTAGTTAAGTAGATCAAACTTTAGATTCGTTTCAAACTGCACACTACTTCGTTATATATTTGTTTATCTTTGTCGATTTTTCTCTCCTGAAGATATTCTTCTATTCTGTTAACTTGAGTTAACTTAATTGGTCGCTAATATGCTTACTTTCTAAGCATCGTGTTTGGTCTAATTATTAGGCTTTTATTTTTGTTTTATCTACTTTATCTATTTTTAGTGACTAATTTATTAGTGATCGATTTAATGACCAATATCGTTTGATATTGATTTGGTACCCTTGGTTAAAAATTAGTCGCTAATAGTTAACGACCGAAATTGGTTACTATTTTTTAATTTAACGACCACCAAAATTGATTGCTACTATAGTAATTTCTTATAGTATTAATTCAAATTTTGTTGACAGAATTATTCATGAAGATGAATATTGTAAAACCCCAATAAATGGTATATGATTAATTACGAAAAAATATTTATCGGCGTTAGAATTAGCTGTACCGGATTAAGTCTATCTAGTATTGCGTGTGACAAAATAAAAAATATAGAAATGACGAGAAAAAGATTTAGAATGAAAACTCGGACACTTATCTTAAAGGTTTTGCCCCAAGATAGAGCAAATGGACCAAAAATCACAAACGGACCTATGTTGGGCCTAGACTTAAAAGCCATTCACACTCAATATTTCAACTCATTCTCCACCCTAGAGAGAGAGAGAGAGAGAGAGAGAGAGAGAGAGAGAGAGAGTAGTAAAGAGCAAAACCCTAACTTCACTATTCATATTAATCTTCAAATTCACATCACTTTCAAACCGTAGCTCCGATTGAAGACCCATTTATGGCCATACGACCATCTCATCATGCTCTCGATTCTATAACACTTTAAGGTGACTACTCCCAATAACCTTGATCCATTTTGAGTTTTCCTTCTATTTCTCATTTTGGGTATGGAGTGTTGAAATTTTGTGATTTTAATGTAATAGGAAAGCTCTAGCATGGATTTTAGTTGGATTCCTCCCAAATTTTGAATGGAATAAGGTAAGGACACCATTTTTTCTCTTTAAACCTCTATTTTACATGAGTCATAGGTTGAGATTTTGGTGAATTTGAATTCTATAGAGTTGATTAAGTTCTTGGCATGGGTTGTTGTGGAGTCGAACACTTGGGTTGCTTGTGGAACGCTTAGTGGAGGCATTGATTGGAAAATTGAGGCTTGGAATCATCCGAAGAGGAAATCAAAGAGTTGGAAAACTGCCGTCACTAAGGTACGAATTTTGATTTCGAGTAGATATTATGTAAGGTTATGTGAAAACCTAGGTTAATTGCCTCTAAGATAGTATTGATCGTGATTGATTAGTATAAATGCTTGTGTGAAATGATGTGAATAGCTATCATTGTGTGAATTGAAGAATTGTTGAGCAATATATGTATATGTGAATGAAATTGAATATAAAATTATGGTTGATTGCCCATTAAGGCTCTGAAATGAAAATTTGTCCGGAGGCCATGATAGGGTGAGATATCTCCTATTTGGTAAGTTATAGTAAGCGTTATAAGTGTCATGTTGTGAATTGTGGTTGAAATGATAAGTTTGGATAGATAATTGATGAGTTGTGATTGTAGTTGCAAATGTATATTTTGATGGTTTATGTCATATGAGTTAAAAGTGGATTGATTAGGCTTGAATGATTAAGAGGTGATTGAGTATTGAGAAATATGTGTTGTGAGTGTCTAGGAGTGGTTTGTGATGGTTTAAAATGAGGTAGATTGGAGATTTTGTAAAAATGACATTATGTAATTTTTTTGTAAAAATGGGTTTTGGACCAAATTCGACGGGCCATATATAACTTTTGACGCTTGGAGTTCGAAATTTGATGAAACTTGTCTTAAATTAAAGAAGATGATTAGAGATTTAAAATTGTTTAAAAAACAAAATTTTGTAATAAAAGTTATGAACGTTTGAAAACTGGTATAAAAAATTTGAAATTGTAGATCCTGCAGAAAACCAGAAATTTTGGCTAGTGTGCCTAGGCACCAATCAGAACGAGTGTTGCAGATCGTGCGTACGCACGAGAGGGGAATTGCTAGTTGTGCATACGCACAAGGGGTGATGCGTATGCACAGATACTGTTTTCTTAAAGAAAATCTGTTTTTTACTGTTTGGCTTTTTTGGCACAGTTATAAACCCCTGTAACCCCTAAATAATGTTTTCATAAATCATTTTTTAGCTCTAGATATAGTATGGCTTAGTACAATGAATTAAGTTGAATTATTTTTGGATAAACGCAAAGATAGATGCAAGGGTTGAAGCGTTATCCCACTTGTTCTGGGATGTGGTGAGAGGCACCTGCTTAGATAGACGCAAGGGTTGAGGTGTTTTCCCACTTGCTCTGGGATGTGGTGAGAGGCACCTGCCTAGGTAGACGAATGGGTTGTGGTTCATCCCACTTGCTCCGAGATGTGGTGAAAGGCACCTGCTTGGGTTGATCCAAAGGTTGAGGCGTTGTCCCACTTGCTTCGGGTTGTAGTGTGAAGCACCTACATGGTAGACACAAAGATTATGGTTGGTCCCACTTGCTTTGTGATGTTGTGTTCTATGTCCGGGTTGGCTATTGGATGTGTCGGGTTTGGCATTATAACTGACAAGTGAACTCATGGGCAGTAGGATACGTATGCATCATGTGCATTGTTTGTATTTATTTGGGAATGCATAATTATTTGGTTTCCCTACTTGTATATACTTATTTGCTACTTGTACTATTTGAACTAATTGCATTTTGTTGTGATTGACTTGTTTGTCTTGTTTGTATTTGATTTTATTAAGAACTTGAGACTGGAAATATAAGAATGTGATAATGTATCAAGACTATTGAGACTATTGATAATTTTTTGAGACTATTGGGACTGTTGAGATTTACTGAGACTAATGTGATTATTAAGATTTATGAGACTGATAATATTGATAAAATAAATAACAACAATAATTTGATAATTATATGAGACTGCTAAGATCGAAAGGTCTTGATATTGAATAGAACAATTGTGATATTGAAAATAACTGAGGCTAGAGATAATTAATGAAGGTTGAGTGATAAACCACTATTTTATGGCTTATATTGTGTTTAATTGTGTGGTTTTATCATGATCCTTACCCACTTATTCATTAATTTAGCATGCATTTATAATTCCTTCCTGAAATTATTACATGATTGAAAACTGCTTCCTAGAGACTTTTAATTATGCATTTTAATTCTCTTTTATTCCATTCGATGCCGTAATCTGTGTGTTTTTTAAGTGTTTCAGGCTTTATAGGGCATGAATGAGTTGGAGATTGGAAGGAAGTTAGCAAAAATGGAAGGAACACGAGAAATTGAGGAGATAACCAGCGAGAAGTGACGCGGCCGCATGGCTTACGCGACCGCGCAGATTGGAAAAGCACAAGTGACGCGGAAGCGTGGACGACGCGACCGCGTGGCAGGGAAAAACGCAAATGACGCGTCTGCATGGATGACGCGATCGCGTGACGAGCGCGATCTGCATAATCTGCAGATTTCGCTGGGGCCATTTTGGACCTTATTTTGACTCAGTTTTCGGCCCAGAACAGCAGACTAGAGCCAAAGAACATGCAGAAATCAGAACAACAATTCATTCTACAGAGTTTTAGTTTTAGATCTAGTTTTTACTCCTCCTCTAGGCTTTCTCTCTACACATTCATAGTTCTTAGGATTTTATTTTTCTACCACTTTTTGCATTGGGATACTGAGAAGAGTTATTACCTCATCAAGACTTCGTCATTCTAGTTTATTTTCTTTACTTGGCTTTACTCTTCCATGTCCTTTGCTTTGTTAATTTTACCATTGGAATATTTTAGGATTGTTTAATACAAGGATTACTTTCATTTTTAATTGATTATTTTGGTTTTTATTTACAATGTCTTTCTTTAATTTCTTTTCACATGTTATGAATTTTACATTCTCAATGAGCGAGTAGTTCCCTAACTTGATGGGGAGTTGATTGAAAGGAACCCTAGAGTTGGAAGGCTTAAAAGAAAGATGGTAATTGGGTTTATTGTTAGATTGTCCTCTAGTCACTAACACTGGTGCACGAAATTGTGATCATCAATGGCGCCATCAACATGGTACGCTCAATTGCAATCTCAACTCTTTATCCCAACTTCACACAACTAACCAGCAAGTGCACTGGGTCGTCCAAGTAATAAACCTTACGCGAGTAAGGGTCGATGCCACGGAGATTGTTGGTATGAAGCAAGCTATGGTCATCTTGTAAATCTCAGTCAGGCAGATTCAAATGGTTATGGAGGATTAAGCTATGGTCATCTTGTAAATCTCAGTCAGGTGGATTCAAATGGTTATGGAGGATTGATAATTAAAACATAAAATAAAGATAGAGATATTTATTAATTCATTGGTGAGAATTTCAGATAAGTGTATGGAGATGCTTTGTCCCATCCGTCTCTCTGCTTTCCTACTGTCTTCATCCAATCCTTCTTACTCCCTTCCATGGCAAGCTGTATGTTGGGCATCATCATTGTCAATGGCTACAGTCCCGTCCTCTCAGTGAAAATGTTCAACGCGCTCTGTCACAGCACGGCTATTCATCTGTCGGTTCTCGATCATGTTAGAATAGAATCCAGTGATTCTTTTGCGTCTGTCAGTAACGCCCCACAATCGCGAGTTTGAAGCTCGTCACAGTCATTCAATCATTGAATCCTACTCAGAATACCACAGACAAGGTTTAGACCTTCCGGATTCTCAAGAATGCCACCATCAATTCTAGCTTATACCACGAAGATTCTAATTAAGGAATCCAAGAGATAAACATTCAAGCCTTATTTGCTTGTAGAACAGAAGTGGTTGTCAGGCACGCGTTCATAAGTGAGAATGATGATGAGCGTCACATAATCATCACATTCATCATGTTCTTGGGTGCCTAGGCATGGCCGAGAGGCCAGCCTCCATGATCTAAGGACTAGACGTCCAAAGATGATCCTAAGATCTAAAGTGATCAAAAGATGTCTAATACAATAGCAAAAGGTCCTATTTGTAGAGAACTAGTAGCTTAGGGTTTACAAAGATGAGTAAATGACATAAAAATCCACTTTCGGGCCCACTTGGTGTGTGCTTGGGCTGAGCATTGAAACTTTCAAGTGTAGAGACCTTTCTTGGAGTTAAACGCCAACTTTTGTGCTAGTTTGGGCGTTTAAATCCCATTCTTGTGCCAGTTCCGGCGTTTAACGCCAGAATTCTTGAGCTGACTTGGGACGCCTGTTTGGGCCGTCAAATCTCAGGCAAAGTATGGACTATTATACATTGCTGAAAAGCCCAGGATGTCTACTTTCCAATTCAATTGAGAGCGCGCCAATTGGGCTTCTGTAGCTCTAGAAAATCCACTTCGAGTGCAGGGAGGTCAGAATCCAACAGCATCTGCAGTTCTTTTTAGCCTCTAAATTAGATTTTTGCTCAGGTCTCTCAATTTCAGCCAGAAAATATCTAAAATCACAGAAAAATACACAAACTCATAGTAAAGTCCAGAAAAGTGAATTTTAAATAAAAACTAATAAAAACATAATAAAAACTAAAAAAAATACTAAAACATACTAAAAACAATGCCAAAAAGCGTATAAATTATCCGCTCATCACAACACCAAACTTAAATTGTTGCTTGTCCCCAAGCAACTAAAAATCAGATAGGATAAAAAGAAGAGAATATACAATGAACTCCAAAAACATCTATGAAGATCAGTATTAATTAGATGAGCGGGGCTTTTAGCTTTTTGCCTCTGAACAGTTTTGGCATCTCACTTTATCCTTTAAAATTCAGAATGATGGGCTTCTATAGGAACCCAGAATCCAGATAGTGTTATTAATTCTCCTAGTTAAGTATGATGATTCTTGAACACATCTACTTTATGAGTCTTGGCCGTGGCCCAAAGCACTCTGTCTTCCAGTATTACCACCGGATACATACATGCCACAGACACATAACTGGGTGAACCTTTTCAGATTGTGACTCAGCTTTGCTAAAAGTCCCCAATTAGAGGTGTCCAGGGTTCTTAAGCACACTCTTTTTGC
>NC_029772.3:24064868-24066524 GCF_000817695.3 Arachis duranensis | reverse complement strand
ACCCTTGCCTTTTGGTTTAAAGGTCTATTGGCTTTTTCTGCTTGCTTTCTCTCTCTTTTTTTTTTTTTTGCATATACGCTCTCTTTTTTTTTAATTCACTATTTTTTCTTGTTTCAAGAATCATTTTTATGATTTTTCAGATCCTTAGTAACATGTCTCCTTTTTCATCATTCTTTCAAGAGCCAACATTTATGAACAACAAATTCAAAAGACATATGCACTGTTCAAGCATACATTCAGAAGTCAAAGTATTGCCACCACATCAAAATAATTAATCTATTATAAAATTTGAAATTCATGCAATTCTTCTCTTTTTCAATTAAGAACATTTTTCATTTAAGAAAGGTGATGGATTCATAGGACATTCATAACTTTAAGGCATAGACACTAAGACAGTAATGATCATCAGACACAAACATAAATAAAACATAAAGCAAAATTTTTGAAAAACAGGAAAATAAAGAACAATGAAGTTAAAGAATGGGTCCACCTGTTAAAGAACAAGGAGATTAAAGAACGGTGCCAGACTGGGCGTTAAACGCCCATTTGCTGCCCTTACTGGCGTTTAAATGCCAGCAAGCTTTTTCTCCAGGGTGAGCTATTTTTCTTTCTGTTTTTCATTCTGGTTTTGCTTTTTCAATTGTTTTTGTGACTTCCCATGATCATCAATCTACAAAAAACATAAAATAACAAAAGGAAAATAGATAAATATATCATTGGGTTGCCTCCCAACAAGTGCTTCTTTAATGTCAGTAGCTTGACAGTGGGCTCTCATGGAGCCTTACAGATGTTTAGAGCAATGTTAGAACCTCCCAAAACACCAAACTTAGAGTTTGAGTGTGGGGGTTCAACACCAAACTTAGAATTTGGTTGTGGCCTCCCAACACCAAACTTAGAGTTTGACTGTGGGGGCTCTGTTTGACTCTGTTTTGAGAGAAGCTCTTCATGCTTCCTCTCCAGGGTTACAGAGGGATATCCTTGAGCCTTAAACACAAAGGATTCTTCATTCACTTGAATGGTCAATTCTCCTCTGTCAACATCAATCACAGCCTTTGCTGTGGCTAGGAAGGGTCTACCAAGGATGATGGATTCATCCATGCACTTCCCAGTCTCTAGGACTATGAAATCAGCAGGGATGTAATGGTCTTCAATCTTTACTAGAACATCCTCTATAAGTCCATAAGCTTGTTTTCTTGAATTGTCTGCCATCTCTAGTGAGATTCTTGCAGCTTGTACCTCAAAGATCCCTAGTTTCTCCATTACAGAGAGAGGCATGAGGTTTATGCTTGACCCTAGGTCACACAGAGCCTTCTTGAAGGTCATGGTGCCTATTGTACAAGGTATTGAGAACTTCCCAGTGTCCTGTCTCTTTTGAGGTAATCTCTGCCTAGTCAAGTCATCCAGTTCTTTGGTGAGCAAAGGAGGTTCATCCTCCCAAGTCTCATTACCAAATAGCTTGTCATTTAGCTTCATGATTGCTCCAAGGTACTTAGCAACTTGCTCTTCAGTGACATCTTCGTCCTCTTCAGAGGAAGAATACTCATCAGAGCTCATGAATGGCAGAAGTAGATCCAGTGGAATCTCTATGGTCTCAGTGTGAGCCTCAGATTCCCATGGTTCCTCATTAGGGAACTCATTGGAGGCCAGTGGACGTCC
>NC_029772.3:24064604-24064776 GCF_000817695.3 Arachis duranensis | reverse complement strand
TCTTCTGTATTGCTTGGAAGAGTACTAGGAGGGAGTTCAGTAACTTTCTTGCTCAGCTGAACCACTTGTACCTCCAAGTTTCTAATGGAGGACCTTGTTTCAGTCATGAAACTTTGAGTGGTTTTGATTAGATCAGAGACCATGGTTGCTAAGTCAGAGTGGCTCTGCTTAG
>NC_029772.3:24049404-24064516 GCF_000817695.3 Arachis duranensis | reverse complement strand
AAACCTGTTTCTTCCACCATTATTTTTGTTGAAACCTTGTTGAGGTCTCTTTGATCCTTCCATGAGAGATTTGGATGATTTCTCCCTGAAGGATTATAGGTGTTTCCATAGGGTTCTCCCATGTAATTCACCTCTTCCATTGATGAGTTCTCAGGATCATAAGCTTCTTCTTCAGATGAAGCGTCCTTAGTACTGTCTGGTGCAGCTTGCATTCCAGACAGACTTTGAGAAATCATATTGACTTACTGAGTCAATATTTTGTTCTGAGCCAATATGGCATTCAGAGTATCAATCTCAAGAACTTCTTTCTTCTGATTCGTCCCATTTTTCACAGGATTCCTTTCAGAAGTGTACATGAATTGGTTATTTGCAACCATTTCAATGAGTTCTTGAGCTTCTGCAGGCGTCTTCTTCAGATGAAGAGATCCTCCTACAGAGCTGTCCAATGACATCTTGGACAGTTCAGACAGACCATCATAGAAGATACCTATGATGTTCCATTCAGAAAGCATGTCAGACGGACACTATCTGATCAATTGTTTGTATCTTTCCCAAGCTTCATAGAGGGATTCACGTTTCTTCTATCTGAAGGTTTGGACTTCCACTCTAAGCTTACTCAATTTTTGAGGTGGAAAGAACTTTGCCAAGAAGGCATTGACTAGCTTTTCCCAAGAGTTCAGGCTTTCTTTAGGTTGTGAATCCAACCATATCCTAGCTCTGTCTCTTACAGCAAAAGGGAATAGTATAAGTCTGTAGACCTCAGGGTCAACCCCATTGGTCTTGACAGTGTCACAGATTTGCAAGAATTCAGCTAAAAATTGATGAGGATCTTCCAATGGAAGTCCATGGAACTTGCAATTCTGTTGCATTAGAGAAACTAATTGAGGCTTTAACTCAAAGTTGTTTGCTCCAATGGCAGGGATAGAGATGCTTCTCCCATAGAAGTTGGGAGTAGGAGCAGTAAAGTCACCCAGCACCTTCCTTGCATTGTTGGCATTGTTGTTGTTTTCGGCTGCCATGTCTTCTTCTTGTTTGAAGATTTCTATTAGGTCCTCTACAGAGAGTAGTTCTTTAGCTTCTCTTAGCTTTCACTTCAAGGTCCTTTCAGGTTCAGGGTCAGCCTCAACAAGAATGCTTTTGTCTTTGCTCCTGCTCATATGAAAGAGAAGAGAACAAGAAAATATGGAATCCTCTATGTCACAGTATAGAGATTCCTTGAGATGTTAGAGGAAAAGAAGAATAGAAGGAGGAGGTAGAAGAAGAAGAATTCGAACTTATCAAGAGGGATAGAGTTCAAATTATCCATTGAGGAGGAGTGTTAGTCCTTAAATGGAAGGATGTGAGAAGAGGGGAAGAATTTTCGAGAATAAAGTAAAAGATTTTAAAATAATAAAAAGAAATTTTGAAAATTTGATTGATGATTTTTGAAAATTAAAGTTGGGAAAGAAATAAAGTGATTTTGAAAAAGATTTTGAAATTAGAAATAAAAAAGATATGATTGAAAACTATTTTGAAAAAGATGTGTTTAAAAAGATATGATTGAAAAACAATTTAAAAAGATTTGATTTTTAAAATTAATGACTTGGCTAACAAGAAACTTAAAAGATATGATTCAAACATTAAACCTTTCTTAACAGAAAAGGCAACATACTTGAAATGTTGAATCAAATCATTAATTGTTAGCAAGTATTTTTGAAAAATGGAAAGAAATTGACTTTGAAAATATATGATTGAAAATATATGATTTGAAAAAGATTTGATTTTGAAAAATTATGAAAACTTGAAAAAAAATTTGAATTAAAAACAAAATCTTCCCTCTTGTACCATCCTGGCGTTTAACGCCCAAAACTTTACCTTTTTGGGTGTTAAACGCCCAGCCAGGTACCCTGGTTGACGTTTAAACGCCGGTTTTCCTTCTTCACTGGGTGTTTTGAACGCCCAGCTTTTTCTGTGTGATTCCTCTGCTGTATGTTCTGAATCTTCAATTCTCTATATTATTGACTAGAAAAGATACACTTTTGAAAATTTTTTTGGATTTTTTAATGATGAGGAATAATCAAAATGCAACTAAAATCAAATAAACAATGCATGCAAGACACCAAACTTAGAAGTTTGTATACTACTAACACTAACAAATTGAGAATGCACATGAGAAACAACAAAACACACAAGACAAGAGAATTTAAAGATCAGAGCAAGTAAATCATCAAGAACAACTTGAAGATCAGTGAAGAGACATGAATGAATTCGAAAAATGCAAGAAGAATAGAAACATGCAATTGACACCAAACTTAAAATGAGACAATAGACTCAAACAAGAAACATAAAATATTTTTGATTTTTATGACTTTGTAATTTTTTTGAATTTTTCGAAAATTATATGGAAAAGAAAATAAAGAGATTCAAAATTTTTAATAAGAATTCTAGGAATCATGCAATGTTAGTCTAAAGCTTTAGTCTAAAGAAATTAGACTTGGCTAGCTAAGCTTCAGCATGACATTATATTCAAGAGCTAAATTGATGAAGATCAATCAGCTTTGGTGATGATAAGAATATCACCTTGAAACACTAGAATTCATTCTTAAAAAACATCACCTTGAAACTCTAGAATTCATTCTTAAAAATTCTGAAGAAAAATACCTAATCTAAGCAACAAGATGAACCGTCAGTTGTCCAAATTCAAACAATCCCCGGCAATGGCGCCAAAATCTTGGTGCACGAAATTGTGATCATCAATGGCGCCATCAACATGGTACGCTCAATTGCAATCTCAACTATTTATCACAACTTCACACAACTAACCAGCAAGTGCACTGCGTCGTCCAAGTAATAAACCTTACGCGAGTAAGGGTCGATCCCACGGAGATTGTTGGGATGAAGCAAGCTATGGTCATCTTGTAAATCTCAGTCAGGCAGATTCAAATGGTTATGAATGATTTATGAATAAAGCATAAAATAAAGATAGAGATACTTATGTAATTCATTGGTGAGAATTTCAGATAAGCGTATGGAGATGCTTTGTCCCTTCCGTCTCTCTGCTTTCCTACTGTCTTCATCCAATCCTTCTTACTCCTTTCCATGGCAAGCTGTATGTTGGGCATCACCGTTGTCAGTGGCTACAATCCCGTCCTCTCAGTGAAAATGTTCAACGCGCTCTGTCACAGCACGGCTATTCATCTGTCGGTTCTTGATCATGTCGGAATAGAATCCAGTGATTCTTTTGCGTCTGTCACTAACGCCCCACAATCGTGAGTTTGAAGCTCGTCACAGTCATTCAATCATTGAATCCTACTCAGAATACCACAGACAAGGTTTAGACCTTCCGGATTCTCAAGAATGCCGCCATCAATTCTACCTTATACCATGAAGATTCTGATTAAGGAATCCAAGAGATAAACATTCAAGCCTTGTTTGCTTGTATAACATAAGTGGTTGTCAGGCACGCGTTCATAAGTGAGAATGATGATGAGCGTCACATAATCATCACATTCATCAAGTTCTTGAGTGTGAATGAATATCTTAGAACAAGAATAAGCTTAATTGAATAGAAGAACAATAGTAATTGTATTAATACTCGAGGTACAGCAGAGCTCCACACCTTAATCTATGGTGTGTAGAAACTCCACCGTTGAAAATACATTAGAACAAGGTCTAGGCATGGCCGAGAGGCCAGCCTCCATGATCTAAGGACTAAACGTCCAAAGATGATCCTAAGATCTAAAGTGATCAAAAGATGTCTAATACAATAGCAAAAGGTCCTATTTGTAGAGAACTAGTAGCTTAGGGTTTACAAAGATGAGTAAATGACATAAAAATCCACTTCTGGGCCCACTTGGTGTGTGCTTGGGCTGAGCATTGAAGCTTTCATGTGTAGAGACTTTTCTTGGAGTTAAACGCCAGCTTTTGTGCCAGTTTGGGCGTTTAACTCCCATTCTTGTGCAAGTTCCGGTGTTTAACGCCAGAATTCTTGAGCTGACTTTGGACGCCTGTTTGGGCCGTCAAATCTCAGGCAAAGTATGAACCATTATACATTGCTGGAAAGCCTAGGATGTCTACTTTCCAACGCAATATAGAGCACGCCTATTAGGATTCTGTAGCTCCAGAAAATCCACTTCGAGTGCAGGGAGGTCAGAATCCAACAACATCTGCAGTCCTTTTTAGCCTCTGAATCAGATTTTTGCTCAAGTCCCTCAATTTCAGCCCGAAAATACCTGAAATCACATAAAAACACACAAACTCATAGTAAAGTACAGAAAAGTGAATTTTTAATAAAAACTAATAAAAACATAATAAAAACTAACTAAAATATACTAAAAACATACTAAAAACAATGCCAAAAAGCGTATAAATTATCCGCTCATCAAACACCAATCCCTTTTTATTAAGTGGGTTGCAACTTGTGAACGGACATAGCATTCCAACTTGTTTGACTTTCCCTTACCTAGTAAGAGATAACTAAACAGGATAACCTTTAATTATAAATCAATTTAGAGAGTAATCCAACTATAATGGGGCTTCCAACTAATCAACTCCCAGTCAAGGCTTTTATTTACATTATTCAAATTCTCCAATTTTATTTCCTATTTACTCAACTCAAACCTTTTTGAAAACATCTGATTAATAAAATAGCACACTTTTCTGCAACTCGTTGGGAGACAACCTGGGATTCATACTCCCAGTATTTTAATTTTAAATTCCTGTGACACCTTTCTAAATTGATAAGTGAATTTCTGGTGAGTTAAGAACTATACTTGCAACGTATATATTTTAATAATTTTTTAATTCACTAATTTTCGCCGCATCAATTTTTGGCGTCGTTGCCGGGGAGTTGCAACAGTGTGTTAATTTATTGATTGGTATTTATTTTTTTTATTGCAATTTTTCTTCTCATTCTATCATTATGAGCTGTACGTTTCTTTCGTTAAATGACGCGTTCACTGCCTGACCCAAGCTTGCCAGCATTTGACCTTGAGATTGAAAGAACTCTTTCACATATAAGGCAAGCTAGGCGTCGGTGACTCCTTTTTGAGGACGAACCGGAACCGTCATCTAAGGAAGAAACAAGTTCCCTCTCTACTGATCCAGTTCATTTACGTGCAGGTGACATGGCAGCGCCCAGAAGAGTCACTATCCAGGAGGAAGGAGCCCCTAATTTTACGCTCCAACCATTCCAGGCGCACCACCCAGCAGTAGCTATAGATTTTGAAATAAAGTCTTCACTACTCAACTTGATGCCCAAGTTTCATGGCTTACCTACTCAAGAGCCCATCAAGCATCTTAGAGATTTCCA
This sequence comes from Arachis duranensis, assembly GCF_000817695.3. NCBI lineage: Eukaryota > Viridiplantae > Streptophyta > Magnoliopsida > Fabales > Fabaceae > Arachis > Arachis duranensis. The sequence continues at coordinate 24,059,226 of NC_029772.3, read as the reverse complement.
GACCGCTTGTTCTACTGTTAAGCGTGATGGCACTGATGAAATCTCTATTCTATTAAAAGCCTTCCCATTTTCTCTGGAGGGAAAGGCAAGAGAGTGGTACTACACTCAACCCGGAGCAACTGTTTCCAACTTGGATGCACTTAGGAGAGAGTTTTTGGATAAATTCTTTCCAGCTGAAGTTGCCGATAAGCTGAGGAAGGACATGTCTATGATCGTTCAGGATGAATCTGAGACCCTCTATGAATACTTGGAATGCTTCAATACTCTTCGAGATGCATGTCCCCATCATGTGATTGACAAGATAGTTTTGCTCGGTTACTTTACACAGGGTTTGAAATCTCAAGATAGGACCACACTGGAAGGTGCTAGCAATGGTTCTATGAAAAAATACAAGACTACAGAAGAAGCATGGCAATTGATCAGGGACTTAGCTGACTCTACTAGGAATCATAGGCAGAGACAAGGTCGGTCAAGAGCTGTTGCAGAGGTATCCACTAGTAAAGAGACTGCTGCTATAGCTCAGAGCTTATGCAAAATGACTAACATGCTGAAGCAGATGCAACTAAATCAACAACAACCTCAGCAAGTTCAGCCTCCTCCACCACAGCACAGCCAGCAGTTAGTTCCACAAAGAGTGTGCAGAATCTGTGCAGATTACAGTCACTATACCGATGAGTGTCCGCAGCTCTAACAAGAAGACAACACTATAGTAGCCACTCATAACTTTTATGACCGTCCCAATCAAGGTACAATCAAGGTGGCAACTATAACCAAGGATGGCAGGATAATTTTAACCAAGGCTGGAGAGATAATTCTAATCAGGGTTGGAGAGATAATCATAACAGAGGAGGCAGAGATAACAATGGAAATCAGAGGTGGAATAACAATAACAACTTCAGGCAGCAGAATCAAACTCAGTCCTACAGAGCACCTCATTTAAGACAGCCTCAAGCATCTCAGCAGACTTCTCAAATCATTTACCCCTCTTCATCTCCTAATGATGAATTACTACAATCCATTGATCGGAGGCAACAGGCCATGGAAAACAACCTTACTTCTACTCTGAATGGTTTGAATTCTACTTTGCAAGCCCTTGTCTCATAGATTGGATCAATGAATAACTCCAATAATCAGTCATTAAGCTCTGGTGGACTCCCCTCTCAACCATTACCCAACCCAAAGGGTGGTATTAATGTCATCACCCTAAGGTCCGGAACCACATTGCAGGAGAGGAATCAGGAAGAGCCAAGCCCACCAGAACACGCCTCAGCTGAAGAGGTAGTAGAAATAGAAGATGTTGAAGAGGAATAGGACATACAGGACATAGCTGAAGAAGAAGAAGCTCAACCATAGGAGGAAGCACCAAAAGGCGCAGACACTGTAGAAAACCCAACTCTCATTCCATTTCCACAACTTGCAAGGAAGCCTAGGAAGCAGTTGGAACCTGACCCCAAAATGGTAGAAATCTTCAAAAAGGTTGAGGTAACTATTCCCCTTTTTGATGTCATTCAATAGGTACCTAAATATGCAAAGTTTCTAAAAGATTTGTGCATACATAAACACAAAATTAATGAATTAGAAACTATTCCTTTAGGAAGCTCTATATTTGCTTTAATGGGAAATTTACCTGAAAAATGTAGTGACCCAGGTCCTTGTATAGTTAGTTGTACTATTGGTGGTGTAGTAATTTATGATTGCATGTGTGATTTAGGAGCATGTGTTAGTATAATGCCTTTATCTGTATATGATGTTTTGAGGCTCCCTCCCTTAAAAAGGCCGGCAGCTCGTTTTGTGTTAGCATATAAAAGCATTATTACAGTAGCTGGAGTTGCTGAAGATGTTTTAGTGAACATTAAAGGGCTCACATTTCCCACTGATTTTTATATCTTGGAGATGCCCCATAATGACTCAGATAAGCCATCATCAATCCTACTTGGGAGACCATTCCTAAAGACATCAAAATTCAAATTGGATGCTTTTTCAGGAACATACTCTTTTGAAATAGATGGCCGAATGGTAATCTTGAATCTGAATGGAGTCATGAACAACCCTCCAGAAGATCGTTCTATCTTCCAATGTGACATCATAGATGAAACCTTAGCTGAAGTTCACCAGGAAGAGTTTGAGGATAAGTACATAGGACAAGGTCCAAGTGTGGGGAATTCCGAGGACAATGCAGTTCCAGACAAGTCAGAGCCAGACCATAACCAGAAGTTGGAATTGAAACCTCTCCCTCCACACCTCAAATATGCTTACCTTGAGGACCAGAGGAAGTTTCCAGTTATTATTGCACATGACTTCACTCCTGAACAGGAAGAGCAGTTACTTAGTGTACTGAGGAAGAACAAGAAAGCAATTGGGTGGAGTTTGGCAGACATAGTAGGCATCAACCCTCAAGTATGTGAGCATAGAATATTTTTAGAAGAGGGAGCAAGACCTATCCGCCAACCCCAAAGAAGACTGAATCCCACTATTTTTGAAGTTGTCAAAAAGGAAGTGACCAGACTATTTGAAGCAAGTATCATCTATCCCATTTCAGACAGTGAATGGGTTAGCCCAGTACAAGTGGTGCCCAAGAAGTCTGGAGTAACTACAGTGAAGAATGAGCATGGAGAGCTCACAGCAACCAGAGTACAGAACGCTTGGAGAGTCTGCATTGATTACAGGCGTCTCAACCAAGCCACCCGTAAGGATCACTACCCACTTCCATTCATTGATCAAATGCTGGATCGCCTGTCAGGTAAATCACATTATTGCTTTTTAGATGGTTACACAGGGTATTTCCAGATTCATATAGCTCCTGAGGATCAGGAAAAGACTACCTTTACATGTCCTTTTGGGACTTATGCTTACAAGAGAATGCCCTTTGGCTTGTGTAATGCACCAGTTACTTTCCAGAGGTGCATGATGAGTCTTTTCTCTGATCTTATTGAGGACTGTATGGAGGTTTTTATGGATGATTTTAGCGTTATTGGTGATTCTTTTAGCCTTTGCTTAGATGGACTATCTAGAGTATTAGATAGATGTGTCAATACAAACCTTGTATTAAATTTCGAAAAATGTCACTTTATGGTAAAACAAGGGATTGTATTAGGACATGTGGTATCTAATAATGGCATTTACAAACCTTGTATTAAATTTTGAAAAATGTCACTTTATGGTAAAACAAGGGATTGTACTAGGACATGTTGTATCTAATACTGGCATTTCTGTAGACCCAGCAAAGGTGAATGTTATTTCTAGTTTACCTTACCCCTCTTCTGTGAGAGAAGTCCGTTCGTTCCTTGGCCATGCAGGTTTTTACAGGAGATTTATTAAGGACTTTAGTAAGGTAGCACTTCCCTTATCTAGATTACTGCAGAAGGATATTGAATTCGAGTTCAGTGAGGATTGAAAACAAGCGTTTGATTCGCTAAAGACCGACCTGACTCAAGCTCCAATTGTGCGAGGACCTGACTGGAGCCAGCCATTTGAAATCATGTGCGATGCTTCCAACCATGCAGTAGGAGCAGTGCTGGCTCAGCATGAAGGTAAGGATCCTTTTGTTATTTCTTATGCGTCTAAGACTTTAGATACTGCCCAGTCCAATTATACTACTACTAAAAAAGAGCTTCTTGCTATTGTTTTTGCTCTGGATAAATTCCGAGCTTATTTACTTGGTACTAGAGTAGTAGTGTATTCGGACCATGCAGCTTTAAAGTATCTATTAGCTAAAAAAGAGTCCAAACCAAGGCTCATACGTTGGATATTGCTATTACAAGAATTTGATTTAGAAATAAAGGATAGGAGTGGCAACCAAAATCTAGTGGCAGACCACTTGAGTCGCCTTGAGCACATCAAGGATGATTCTACTCCTATAGATGATAATTTCCCACTAGATAACCTGCAAGCAGTATCTGAAGTAGTCCCTTGGTATGCACCTGTAGCTAATTATCTAGTTAGCCACACATTTCCTCCACACTTTTCTAAGCATCAAAGAGACAAGTTGAAAAGCGAGTCTAAATATTATATATGGGATGACCCATATTTATGGAGATGTGGCGCTGATCAGGTAATTAGACGTTGTGTGCCTCAATCAGAATTCCAGTTCATTTTAGAGGCCTGTCACTCATCTGAGAGTGGAGGACATTTTGGCCCTCAAAGAACAGCTAGAAAGATCTTAGACTGTGGATTCTGGTGGCCTACTCTTTTTAGAGACGCTGCTGAGTTTTGTAAATCTTGTCTCCCATGCCAAAAATTTGGTAATATATCCAAGATGGATGAGATGCCTCAACAAATTATGCTTTTTTGTGAAATTTTTTATGTTTGGGGTATTGACTTCATGGGTCCGTTCCCAAATTCTAATGGTTATTTTTATATATTGTTAGCTGTGGATTACGTTTCCAAATGGGTGGAAGCAATTCCTACCCGCACTGATGATGCTAACACTATTGTTTCCTTTGTGAGAAACCATATTATTTGCCGCTTTGGATCACCACGAGCAATCGTAAGCGATCAAAGCACCTATTTTTGTAACAGGAGATTCATAGGATTAATGAAGAAGCATGGGATAATTCATAAGGTTGCAACAGCATACCATCCTCAGACCAATGGGCAAGCTGAGGTGTCAAACAGAGAGATAAAGCGTATCTTGCAGAGATAGTCAAACCTCATAGAAAAGACTGGAGCATCAAGCTACAAGATGCACTATGGGCATACAAGACAGCATATAAAATACCCATTGGGATGAGCCCTTTCCGCTTAGTTTATGGAAAAGCTTGTCATCTCCCAGTTGAAGTAGAGCACAGAGCCTTTTGGGCAGTCAAGGAGTGCAACATGGGAATTGAGGAAGCCGAAGCTGAAAGGAAGTTGGAACTGCAAGAACTGGAGAGCCTTCGCCTAGAAGCTTATGAGAACTCGAGAATATACAAGGAGAAGATGAAGGCTATACATGATCAGCACATCAAGAGAAAAGAGTTCTAGCCTGAGGATTTGGTCCTCCTTTACAAATCTCGACTGAGGCTCATGCCAGGCAAGTTGAGATCAAGATGGGAAGGTCCATACAGAGTAGAGAAGGCCGAACCATATGGAGTTTATCACCTAAGCCATCCTTCAAGCTCTGAACTTAACAAAGTTAATGGACAACGTCTGAAGCTGTATCATGGCGAGAAGATGCAGAAAAACAAGGAGCTTGAGATCTTCCTCTTGGAAGATCCCCACATGGCAGAAGATTGAGCTAGTGGAGCGTCCAACTTACGGACGTTAAAGCAAAGTGCTAGGTGGGAGACAACCCACCATGGTATGATCATTCTTTTCTTAATTTTTCATTTTTCTACTTAATAACTCTTCTCTTTATCAGCATATTTCGTGCATCTGCATTTGCATACAAAAAAATTCCACGCGACGCGACCGGATTAGCGACGCGTCCGCGTCGCAAGGAGAGGGGAGAAAATAAAAAACGAACAGAGAGTCATGCTGGAGCATGGCTGGAGGCGTGCCAGTGGCACAAAGTGTCCCACACGACCGCACGTCGCTGACGCGTCTGTGTTACATGGGAATTATGGCCTCCCACGTGACCGCGTGCCCCACGCGGCCGCGTGCCCTAATTTTTGACGTAAAAAGGGGTGCACAACGAAATCTTGTGCGAGAGTGGTGCTGGAATGGTGCTGGACGCACCAACCCTATCACGCAACTGCGTCACTGACGCGTCCGCGTCATCCCTTCTGAAGCCCACTCATGCGATCACATGCCCCACGCGATTGCGTCACCCCAAATTTGGCAAATATATAAATTCGAACAGAGAGTTGTGCAGGCGCGAGGCTGCACTCGCGCCAGTAGCATAACATGGGTCACGCGACCGCGTGACCGACGTGACCACGTCAACTAAATTAAAGTGCAATCACGCGAACACGTGCCCCACGCGGCCGTGTCGCTTGCGCCGCACAGCTCAACCTGAATTGCCAAATTATCTTATCTCTCTCTTCTCCAAATCCTAATTTTTCTTTTCCCTCCTTATTTCTTCCTTATCCCTTCTTCCTTCTATCTCACCTTTCACTCTCTCTCTCTCACCTCCATTAACAAGGTTTTATTTTCTTCTTCTCTCCTTCCTTTTCTATCATTCTTCTTATTTTATATGTTATTTTCTTTTCTTTTCTTTTTCTATTCTTTATCCATATTTTCTTTCTTCTTTTTTCCTTTTTACATGGTGTTAGAAATTTATTTGAGTCCTTATTCCTCATTATATGCTTGTGGATTGTTGCAAATTGTTTGACAATTATATATTATTTTCTTTAAAGGGTTGCTTGCATGTTTGCTTTAATACTTTCTATACCTTATTTACCATGCATGCTATGTGTTTGTGAAAAAGCCCATATGGCATTATGCACTTCTCTATTATACTTCCTACTACTCAAAGCATGTTTTTCACAAATTCCCTTTACTATTTTATTAATTGAATTTAATTGTCAATACAAAGGCGATAGTTTGTTACGAAGTGATGCTTGATCTATGCTACTCATGCCCTTGCCGGCATGCCAATAATCATCTTGCATCTACTTCCCTATCGTGCACTTATTCTATTCCCTTTCTTGATCTTTTCACATGTTGTCATGACCATGTGTTTATTTCATTCATCTTTACCATGTACTGATTTTCACTCACTATATCCCCTTCCTTTCTTTATTTCTTTGGATTTAACTTACTTTCTCTTCCCTTTTTCAGCATGGCCACCAAGAAAGGCAAAGAGAAAGCTACCCCTAAACCCACAGCAAGGAAAGGAACGAAGAGAGCATTAGTGGCAGGACCTTCTTCAACTGCAGTCAAGCCCTCAACAAAAAGAATTAAAAGGATTATCAAGGTTGATGAAAAGGAGAGAGCCTTCCCAGCCAAGGACACTGCACGATTCCCAAATCGCTACTGTGAGCAGATGTTCCCCATTCTGGCAGCTCAAAATTACAACAATGAACACCTTCTTATCCTTCCGCCTCGTATCACTGAATTTGTTAAGCCACAAATCGCACAAAGACATTGGGGATTCTTACAGAGACAGCCACAACAGGTTAATCTTTCTTGGGTTGTTGAGTTCTACTCCAACTTCTACCTGCCGACTCTGCAGTCCGTCTATTTACACCAGAAGCAAGTCCCCATTACAGAAGAGGCCATACAACAAGCCTTAGATCTCCCACCTACTCCAGAAGGATTGGACGCCTTTCAGAAAGTCACAATCAAGCGCCAGGCATACACCTTTGACTGGGACACTGTTCTCAGAGTTATCGCTCGACCTGGCAGTAAATAGATCTTCGGATACCATCGTTCCCGTCCTAAGGGAATCTCAGCTTCTGCACTCATCTTAGAGGCTCACGTATAGGCACAGATTATGTCCCATTACGTCTTCCCGAGTACTCATGAGTCCTCCTTCACAGCGGACATGGCCGTTCTACTATGGTGCATCCTCACAGACCAGCCTCTTAATTTACCAAGACATATCCGGAATGCTATGGAACATGTGCAGATTGCGGGCAACCTACCTTTCCCCGCATTGGTCTCTGATCTTATCTCAGCAGCTAGAGTATCCTACAGAGCTGGAGACGCCAAAGCCATTCTTCCACGGGATGATCAGTATGTCCCTAACGGGAGATATCTCCGACCTTAACTTGCCACTACCAGCCAGTCCACAGAGGATGCTGCAGCTCCTCCCCCATCTACTAGTCAGCTGCTGCATCAAATACTGAAGCGGTTGGAAGCACACGAAAAGAAAGCCAAGCTCCGAAAGCGCCGCAACCAACGCCGTTTCAACTACCTCAAGGAGCTCCTCACAGGCAATCACAGACCCGATGATGATCCAGGCACTCTGGACTCCACTTCCTTCACCAGCACAGGGAGCCATGATGGCCTCGACTGTGGAGACACTGCCACCAGCCCACCATTGTTCCTGACAGATGGCACGAGGACGGTGCAAAGCCTTAAGTGTGGGGAGGTCGGTTAGTACCTAACTTTCGGAGGTAATTTCTCTTCCCTAGCACCAATAAATTAGGATATTTTAGTTAGATTTTCTTTCTTTTATAGAATAGGATAAATTACATAGTAATAGATTAGTTGCATGCATATTCTACTTGATTGAAAAGACAATAAGTTTCTTCTAAAAAGCTATCTTTGGAACAAAATTTCACTAATTTTAATCAAAAATCTTATGTTAAAATTGCTTGAAGTTGTATTTGGAACATGATTTTTGAGCTAAAGAATACACAACCTGTGAAAAGTTGAGCCTTTATGCATGGTTACATTATTTAACCATAATTATTTTATTCTTGTGTGTTTACTTTTCTATGATTGTAATCTATATTTTGTTTCATCCTATATGTCCAATATTTATTATGTTTATATGCTTGCATGTGATTGAGGCCATTATTTATTTAAACTCACTTATCCAAATTAAGCCTACCCTTTTTAATTACCTTTGTTAACCACTTTAAGCCTTTAAATCCCATTTGTTCTATATTTTACCACATTACTAACCTTAAGCGGAAAAATAATTGTATATCCCAAATTGAATCTTTGGTTAGCTTAAGATAGAATTGTGTATGCTAGTTAAGTATGGGAATTTGTGGAAACAAAAGTTATTAAGGGAATGTGTCATGATAATACAATAGGAATTTGGATACTTACTCATGTGAAACTATAAGAATTAAAAATCTATGTGCATTGATAAGCTATGTTTATTTTTATAAAAAAATCAATAAATAAATAAGGGGACAAAATTACCCCAATGCTGAATTAAAAATTCAAAGATCAATGCACATATGACAAAATTTGATACATGAGTATAGAATGTAAAAGGGAATTCTGGGTGACTAGGTATGAATTCTAAGGTTATATAAAATATATAGGTTGGGTTAAAGTTTGGGTTAATTAAAGATTCAATTTATAAGCTCACTTAACCATATATGTATCCCTACCCTTACCTTGTGTAGAACCTATGCACAATTACTCAAGAGGGGGGTGAATTGAGTATTGCAACAACAATGAATCTTTTTGCGAAAGTTAAAGACAATATATAAAAGTGTTATTGTACTAGTATTTTTCCAAGAGCTTAACTCAATTGCTAAGCATTTATAAGGAGCTTTTACTTTCCAATAGACACCAACTCAAATAAATTGATCAAGCTTTTCACCAATCGGACTTAAGCTACTCCTTAAGTACTTACGAAGCTACTTTTCGATCACAATTTATTTGCTCAAAGGTAAAAGACAATAATATTGAAGAGATGAGTTTGGAGAGATGCAAACGCTATTTAGAGTGGTTCGGCACAATCCTTGTCCTACGTCCACTTTCTTTCTCAATCGCAATTGAGAAGTTCCACTATTGCCAAGCTTCAAGGTGCTCGCGCAAAACCTTTTACAATCCGAGTCCTTAGTTTCTAACACCTCACGGTATATGATCACCACTCGTATACTAACCCACTCCACTTAGAGATACCTTCTCTAAGATTTGCCTTGAGTACTTAGTATACCTCTTTGGTATCCTCACCGACCATAGTGTTTATAACTCTTGACTCAACCTTAGAGATCACACTCCAATTTACAACGTGTACAAGAAAACAATTCTCAAAGAATTGTTGAGATGAAATGAGTAAGTGTATGATTACAAGTTTAGCACTACTGAACCAATTGATATTGCTCTCTCAAAAAATGTGTAGAATGAAAGAATATGAACAAGATAGTTTCCAAATACTCAAAAATTGGTGAAATAAGGCTTCAATCCATCTATTCATAGATTCCCCAAACCTTAGAAACGTTGGGGAATTAATGGGATGAAGCCTTTATGTCAAAACTAGCCGTTTTTTAT
>NC_029772.3:24044931-24048922 GCF_000817695.3 Arachis duranensis | reverse complement strand
AAATATCCTCAAACTTTTCTTCCCCCTTTTGACATTATCAAAAAGAAGGGAGTTTGAAATGTGTCATAGAAGCATGCATAAAACAATGAATTTTTTTTTTAACTTCAATTTCTCTATTAATCTCAAGGATGAGATATTCCCCTTTTCAAAAAGAATTTGATTTCCTCTTTTTATATATAATAAGCATGCATAATTCCCCCTAAAATATATCAAGGCATGCACATTAACTTAAAATAGGGGTACCAAGCCTATTTTGAGTTCACCAAATAAGCATACAAGCATTAATCATTAAACAAAATTATGAAGGAAATATCAAAGTATTTAAACCATAATAGAAATCCTTAGCTTACTAGGAGTTAGTTTAACAATTCATATAATCAAATAAACATAAAGCAATAAAAAGTGAGTTGTGAGGTTGAAGATGAAAAGTGGGGTTTTGTTGCTCAAAAAAAAATGCCAAATTCACGTGTTTTTGTGCAATTTGGTCGTGTTTGCATCGATGCAAAGCTTGGTTGCATCGATGCAACATGCATCATTTTGCCCAAAATCACTAAATTTTCATCCTTTGGTGGTTCTTTCTTCAATCCTTTGAGTTCCATCATGTATATACTCACTTAAACCTTTATAAACTTCAATTTGTTGATCCTCCATTGTTTATAATCTTCAAATTTTTTAATCTACCTCAAGATTAATCACTTATTCATCAACTCATAAACCTACAAAACAATGGCTAATTGGATATCTCCAATGCTTAAGTTAGTAAGAGATACAAAAATAGCAATATAAATACAATGAATTCAAACAAATCATATTAGATTAGAATCCAAGATACCAAGTTCATTTCGGATGTTAAAAAAACTTTCTTTACATAAAGGTTTAGTGAAGATGTCCGCTAGTTGTTTACTAGTTTCGACAAATTCAATAACCACATCACCCTTTTCAACATGGTCTCTTATGAAGTGATGTCTAATCTCAATATGCTTGGTTCTTGAATGTTGAACCGGATTCTTGGTTAAATTTATTGCACTAGTATTATCACATTTGATAGGAATGTGATCAAGCATGAGTCCATAGTCCATAAGTTGTTGTTTCATCCATAAAATTTGGGCGCAACAACTACCGGCGGCTACATACTCGGCTTCGGCGGTAGACAATAACAACTACTGGCGGCTACATATTCAGCTTCGGCGGTAGACAAGGCTACACTTACTTGTTTCTTACTATGCGATGAAACAAGAGAGTTTCCTAGCAAGTGACAAGTGCCGCTAGTGCTTTTCCTGTCCAATTTGCAACCGGCAAAATCGGAATCGGAATAACCAATCAAATCACAAGTGGATCCTTTCGGATACCACAATCCAACACTCAATGTTCCTATGAGATACTTCATAATCCTTTTCACCGCACTTAAGTGAGATTCCTTAGGATTAGCTTGGTATCTCGCACACATGCATACACTAAACATGATATCTGGCCTACTTGCCGTTAGATAAAGTAATGATCCTATCATGCCTCTATACTTCTTTACATCTATGCTTTTACCTTGTTCATCTTTGTCAAGGTAGCAAGTAGTGCTCATTGGTGTGTCCATTGCCTTAGCATTATCCATTCCAAATCTTTTGAGCAATTCCTTGCAATATTTGGTTTGGCTAACGAAAGTTCCTTCTTTTCCTTGTTTGATTTGAAGACCAAGGAAGAAGTTGAGTTCGCCCATCATGGACATTTCAAATTCACTTTGCATGAGGTTTGAGAAAAACTTGCAAAGTGATTCATTAGTTGAACTAAATATTATGTCATCGACGTAAACTTGTACCAAAAGGATATTTTTGTTTTCAATCAAGATAAATAAAGTTGTATCAACCTTCCCTCTTCTAAAACCCTTTTCTATTAAAAACTTGCTCAAACGTTCATACCAAGCTCTTGGAGCTTGTTTAAGACCATAAAGAGCTTTCTTGAGTTTAAAAACATGATTAGGATTTTCATAATCCTCAAAACCGGGAGGTTGTTCAACATATACTTCTTCTTTAATGAAACCGTTAAGGAAGGCACTCTTAACATCCATTTGATGAAGTTTGAAGTTATAAGAGGATGCAAAAGCAAGTAGCATCCTAATTGCTTCTAATCTAGCTACGGGAGCATAATTTTCGTCATAATCAATGCCTTCCTCTTGATTATAACCTTTAGCTACTAATCTAGCTTTGTTTCTAACAATTGTACCATTTTCATCGAGTTTATTTCTAAAAATCCATTTTGTTCCTACAATTGTTTGATTACTTGGTTTAGGCACCAATTCCCAAACGTCATTTCGTTTGAATTGGTTAAGCTCCTCTTGCATTGCCATAGCCCAATGTTCATCATCAATTGCGGACTCAATGGTAGATGGTTCAATTTGAGAAACAAAAGCACTATATGCAAATAAATTTCTAAAAGTGGATCGAGTTGTTACCCCTTTCGAAACATCACCAATGACGTTGTCTAGAGGATGATCCTTTGAAGTACGCCAATCCTTTGGAAGTGCATTTATTTGTACTTGTGATGGTTCAATTTCTTTAACTTGAACGCTATCCTTTGTTGAGCTTGTAGAGGCTTCATTTAAATCCTTTTCTTTGTTTTCACCATTCAAATTTAGTGAATCAAGGTTTTCTACATTTTTATCAAAATCTTTTCTAGCACAACAACGGTTAGTTTCATCAAAAGCGACATGAATACTTTCTTCCATAGTCATGATGCGTTTATTATATACTCTAAAAGCTTTGCTAGTTAAAGAGTAGCCTAAGAAGATTCCTTCATCAGCCTTAGCATCAAATTTGCCTAAGTTATCTTTTCCATTATTTAGAATAAAGCATTTACAATCAAAGACGTGAAGGTGGGAAATATTTGGCTTTCTTCCTTTGTACAATTCGTACGGTGTTTTCTTAAGAATAGGTCGAATGATAATCCTATTCATAACATAACACGCGGTACTAACCGCATCCGTCCAAAAGTACTTAGGAATATTAGCCTCATTGAGCATAGTTCTCGCCATTTCTTCTAAATGACGATTTTTCCTTTCAACCACACCATTTTGTTGTGGTGTTCTAGGAGAGGAAAAATTATGCTCAATGCCATTTTCTTCACAAAAAGTTTCAAAAAGATTGTTTTCAAATTCTCCACCATGATCACTTCTAATAGATGATATATGCAAATTCTTTTCATTTTGAATAACTTTGGCTAATCTTTTGAATGCTCGAAATGCATCACTCTTGTTTGCTAGGAACAAGATCCATGTAAATCGAGAGTAATCATCAACAATAACTAAAGCATAGTAATTACCACCAAAGCTCATAGTCCTAGAAGGACCAAATAAATCCATGTGCAAAAGTTGTAATGGCCTTGTTGTTGAAACAATGTTTTTGGATTTAAAAGAGGCCTTTACTTGTTTTCCCTTTTGACATGCGTCGCAAAGGACGTCTTTTTCAAAACGTAGCTTTGGTAAGCCAATTACTAACTCTTTAGAGACCAACTTGCTAAGATGGTCCATGTTAGCATGAGCTACTCTACGATGCCATAACCAAGTTTCATCATTTTTACTAACAAGGCATTTCACATCATTTGAGGAAACTTCATTTAGATTAAACATGTATACATTGTCAACACGGTGCCCAATTAGCACAATTTCATTAGTGTCTTGCCTTTTTATCAAACAACATTTTGAATCAAAGGTGACTAAGTTTCCTTTATCACAAAGTTGGCTAACACTAATGAGATTATTATTTGAGACCTTTGACAAGTATAACATTATCTATGGAAGTGGAAGGATTTTTTACCAACTTTTCCAACGCCGATTACTTTACCGGTGTTGTTGTCTCCATAGATCACGTTTCCTCCATTTGTAGGCTCTATTGCGGTGAACTTTGATTCATCACCGGTCAGGTGTTTGGAGCATCCACTATCAACATACCAATTTGTATCCTTAGCTCCAACACGTACCTACAAAATAATTAAAATTGGGATT
>NC_029772.3:24039566-24043183 GCF_000817695.3 Arachis duranensis | reverse complement strand
ACACTGAGGAAAGCTGGCGTTCAACGCCAGAAATATGCAGCAATCTGGCGTTTAAACGCCAGGATTGTACACTGAGGAAAGCTGGCGTTCAACGCCAGAAACATGCAGCAATCTGTTTGAGTTACCTTCGCTAGTGTTGTTGTTGTTAAAGCCTGTGCTTGCCATGATCTTTTTCCTTAAACGGTTAAGTCTTTCAAAGGGTTTAGCTCTGATGCCACTTGTAGAACCTATGCACAATTACTCAAGAGGGGTGGTGAATTGAGTATTGCAACAACAATGAATCTTTTTTTTGCGAAAGTTAAAGACAATATACAGAAGTGTTATTGTACTAGTATTTTTCCAAGAGTTTAACTCAATTGCTAAGTATTTATAAGGAGCTTTTACTTTCCAATAGGCACCAACTCAAATAAATTGATCAAGCTTTTCACCAATCGGACTTAAGCTACTCCTTAAGTACTTACGAAGCTACTTTTCGATCACAATTTATTTGCTCAAAGGTAAAAGACAATAATATTGAAGAGATGAGTTTGGAGAGATGCAAACGCTATTTAGAGTGGTTCGGCACAATCCTTGTCCTACGTCCACTTTCTTTCTCAATCGCTATTGAGAAGTTCCACTATTGCCAAGCTTCAAGGTGCTCGCGCAAAACCTTTTACAATCCGAGTCCTTAGTTTCTAACACCTCACGGTATATGATCACCACTCGTATACTAACCCACTCCACTTAGAGATACCTTCTCTAAGATTTGCCTTGAGTACTTAGTATACCTCTTTGGTATCCTCACCGACTATAGTGTTTATAACTCTTGACTCAACCTTGGAGATCACACTCCAATTTACAAAGTGTACAAGAAAACAATTCTCAAAGAATTGTTGAGATGAAATGAGTACTCTCTAGAAGAGTGTATGATTACAAGTTTAGCACTATTGAACCAATTGATATTGCTCTCTCAATTTGTGTATTATAACACCTTAAAAAATGTGTAGAATGAAGGAATATGAACAAGATAGTTTGCAAAAAATCCAGTCTTTTGAAATAAGGCTTCAATCCATCTATTTATAGACTCCCCAAACCTTAGAAATGTTGGGGAGTTAATGGGATGGAGCCTTTTTGTCAAAACTAGCCGTTTTTTATGTTTTTGAAATATTTGCATCGATGCATAACACTTTGCATCGATGCAAATGTGTCTTTGAAGCTGAAATTTGAATTTTCAGCTAGGTTGCATCGATGCAAACATCTTTGCATCGATTCAACAAGTCGTCGCATGTTTTGCATCGATGCAAGATGAGTGTGCATCGATGCAAACCTTAAAGAATGGCTTAAAATCTCTTTAAAATACTTAGGATTGATCTCAAACTTGTTGGAGTCAATTCCTATGCTTTTGTACCTTTGAAAACAAGTTTTAAACCATTTGGCTAGCATCGAATTGCAAGATGTGCATCAAAACATTTTGTGAGTGTGTGTTGAGAGATTTAGCAATTGGTTCTTAACAAGAAGTTACCTAAGTCCTAAGACACTATACTTGTCTTCAAATGTTGTAGACTTGAGTTTCTTGTTGTTGTTGTGTTGCTTTCAACTCTTCATGCTTGTTCATTCAAGTTGTTTGTTGGTTTGTCTTTCATGTCGTTTGTTGGTTTGTCATTCATCAAAACCTACGAATACAAACTTCGCATACAAGCAACATGATTTACACCTTGACCCCATTACAACCTTGAAAAGACCTCATGATGTTTGCATTGGTATATTAACTGTTGTTGATTGGTTAGGAGAAGAACTAAAGTTAGAGAGCATGATTAGAGAAGGATAGAGTGATTACCCTATACACTAGAGAGATTAGAGCGTACATACATCATCAGTGAGGGTTCAATACTTGAATTTCCATGTTCCCTGCTTTCATGAGCTATGTTCTTGCACTTTTATCTGTCTTACTGTATAATGATAGAATTAGTGGAATTTGATTTGTAATTGTTTTGAAGAGTTTATCTACTTTTGATCAAGTGGGCAAGAATCATATAGTTGCATCCATATATATAGGTTGCATTGCATTGCATGAGTTTCTACATGTTCATACTTATTTATCTTATCTCCTTCAGTTAAGCATGAGGACATGCTAATGTTTAAGTGTGGGGAGGTTGATAAACCACTATTTTATGGTTTATATTGTGTTTAATTGTGTGGTTTTATCATGATCCTTACCCACTTATTCATTAATTTAGCATGTATTTATATTTCCTTCATGAAATTATTACATGATTGAAAACTGCTTCCTAAAGACTTTTAATTATGCATTTTAATTCTCCTTTATTCCATTCGATACCGTAATCTGTGTGTTAAGTGTTTCAGGCTTTATAGGGCATGAATGAGTTGGAGATTGGAAGAAAGGTAGCAAAAATGGAAGGAATACGAGAAATTGAGGAGATAACCAGCGAGAAGTGACGAGGCCGCATGGCTCACGCGTTCGCGCGAAAGAGGAGAAATCGCAGTGACGCAGCCGCATGGCTCACGCGACCGCGCGGATTGGAAAAGCACAAGTGACGCGGAAGCGTGGACGACGCGACCGCGTGGCAGGGAAAAACGCAAATGACGCGTCCGCATGGATGACGCGATCGCGTGACGAGCGCGATCTACACATTCATAGTTCTTAGGATTTTATTTTTCTACCACTTTTTGCATTGGGATACTGAGAAGAGTTATTACCTCATCAAGACTTCATCATTCTAGTTCGTTTTATTTACTTGGCTTTACTCTTCCATGTCCTTTGCTTTGTTAATTTTACCATTGGAATATTTTTAGGATTGTTTAATACAAGGATTACTTTCATTTTTAATTGATTATTTTGGTTTTTATTTACAATGTCTTTCTTTAATTTCTTTTCGCATGTTATGAATTTTACATTCTCAATGAGCAAGTAGTTTCCTAACTTGATGGGGAGTTGATTGAAAGGAACCCTTGAGTTGGAAGGCTTAAAAGAAAGATGGTAATTGGGTTTATTGTTGGATTGTCCTCTAGTCACTAACACCAATCCCTTTTTATTAAGTGGGTTGCAACTTGTGAACGGACATAGCATTCCAACTTGTTTGACTTTCCCTTACCTAGTAAGAGATAACTAAACAGTATAACCTTTAATTATAAATCAATCTAGAGAGTAATCCAACTATAATGGGGCTTCCAACTAATCAACTCTCAGTCAAGGCTTTTATTTACATTATTCAAATTCTCCAATTTTATTTCCTGTTTACTCAACTCAAACCTTTTTGAAAACATCTGATTAATAAAATAGCACACTTTTCTGCAACTCGTTAGGAGACGACCTGGGATTCATGCGCCTAGTATTTTAATTTTAAATTCCTGTGACACTTTTCTAAATTGATAAGTGAATTTCTGGTGAGTTAAGAACTATACTTGCAACGTATATATTTTAATATTTTTTTAATTCACCAATTTCCGCCGCATCACTGAGACCAGTGACGGATCTAGAAAATTTTGAGTGGGGGCAAAATATACATAATATGATAATAATTTTTATAATTATACTTTGTTATTATAAAATATAATTAGTCTTTAAATTATTAACCAAAAAATTAAAATACTAAAATAATAATTTAAAAAATAATATA
>NC_029772.3:24008892-24035600 GCF_000817695.3 Arachis duranensis | reverse complement strand
CAGATCTACCACTGAAACGATATACCTATTAAGAAGGATGATGGAGATGTATCGTAGTAATAAAAGGGATCTACATATGGTGTTTATTGATTTGGAAAAAGCGTATGATAGGGTACCAAGGGAGGTCTTATGGAAGGTTTTAGAAAAGAGGAGAGTAAGGATCGCATATATTCGGGCAATTAAAGACATGTATGATGGGGCCACAACTAGTGTGAAGACTCAAGGTGGTGTGACAGAGGAATTCCCTATTGGTATAGGATTACACCAGGGATCATCCTTAAGTCCATACCTTTTCACATTAGTCTTGGAAGTACTCACAGAGCACATCCAAGAGCCTGTTCCATGGTGCATGCTTTTTGCCGATGATATCGTCCTTATGGGAGAGTCAAGGGAAGACCTAAATAAGAAGTTGGAGTTATAGAGAGAAGCTCTAGAAGTGTATGGTCTGCGCATAAGCCGTAGCAAGACGGAATATATGGAATGTAAGTTCAGTCTTAGAAGGAAAACTCCAATATAGAGGTGAAAATTGGAGAGAACACCCTACGAAAAGTTAAAAGTTTTAAGTATCTTGGGTGCATCATACAAGATAATGGAGAGATTGAACAATGAGTGGTCATACGCGATTGGATAAAATAAGGAATGAAGATATAAGGGAGAGAGTTGGAGTAGCACCCATTGTGGAAAAGATGGTTGAATCGCGTCTCAGGTGGTTTGGACATGTGAGAAGAAGACCGATAGAACATCCAGTCAGGAGGGTGGATGAGATGGAAGATGGACAAAGGGCGAAAGGCAGAGGAAGACCTAAGAAGACCATCCATGAGGTGGTCAAACGAGATCTACATGTAAATGGTCTCTCTGTAGACATGATACATGACAGAGCACAATGACGTCGTTTGATTCATGTAGCCGACCCCACTTAGTGGGACAAGGCTTTGTTGTTGTTGTTGTAATATATAATATCTATAACATTAGATCGATATGATATTATTATAACAATATTATCACAACACATGAAAAAAAAAATTAATCTAGTAAAATCTTTAGTTAACAAATGTGATAAAAGAATAAGATAGATTTAAGGAAAATCTAAAAATAAAATATTATATGAAAATTTAATTGAGATAATTGAATAATCATGAGTTAAACATTTTCATTTAGTTAAGAATCGTTCTAATTTACTTAATTAATTTTAAGCATTGCTAAGATTCACTTTTATATTAATATGTATTCTTTTTGTTTTTGGATAATTTTTTAAAAGAAATAGATTAAATTAGATCATATAAGTATATACCCCATTATATTGTTCCTTTATTATTAGTTACTTTAGCATTTTGTTCTAAAATATCTCTTACTCTCGTTTTTCTATACTAATATATGTATACATTTTTATTTCTAGGCAAGTATGTTTAAATAATAGAACGGTTAAGTTATATCATATATTTTTTTTATATATAGTCCATTTTTTTATTGTCACTTTCACTACTAGAAAACTTGTTATTACAAACAAAAATTTCCAATAGATTTTATCTCACGAAAATACAGATGAAATTTCAGAGATTTTTTGTCGGAAAAAAATGAATTAGTATAAATTATAGACGAAAAAAAATACGTCGATAATTTTATTGAAAAAATTAATTTTTTTCGTGGAAAATAGTTACAGACAAAAAATCCGTCTGTAATTTAAAATTTCCATCTGTAATTTAAAATTTTCGTCGGAAATAATAAGCTAAACCTACCATTACTCGAGCCCCATTCACAGCACATAAATCAAACAAGATAAACCAGCATTCTTCACCCTTCTTCTTCGTCAACACTGATAAACCAGCTACTTCTTCTTCTCCTTTTCTCACCCTAACCACCGTAGCTACCTTCTCCTTCTTCTCCTCTTTTTTAAACACTGAACCAGTAGAACACAGCCTCTGTCTCTCTCATTCTTTCTCGTTCGCAGAACAAAGCAAGATCAAGTTCCACCACCACCGCCCCTCAAGCTTGCATATCTTCTTAGTGCTACAGCCATCATCTCCTCCGGTCAATGCCGCGGCTACCTTCGCACAAGCCCTAGCTTCTCAAATCCATTCCTATATTTTCTCCTTCCTTTACTTCCCTCTCTTCAAGTTTCAGCCACACAAGTCAAGTTTCAAAGGCAACGCGAACGCAACCATGCTATGGTCTGGCCTCTTTGTTTCTCCTCTATTTTCACTTCTTGTCTCTTTTCACAGTGCTTAAATTTTCTAACTACTTCCTTATTATTTATTTTTTAGTTTCGAAATTCGTAAATATTTTGATCATCGGTTTGGGCACTTTGCGTTTGTGTTGCTGATCTTATCGGCTTCTTCCACATCCTCGATCTGATCATTGTATCATTCCCTTCCAGATCTGATTACTGATTTCCGTTCCTAATTTTAGTCTTGCTAACCCTAAAATTCATAACATGCTTTGGGATATCATCCACGGAATCTTCCCTCTAATTTGTTGAATGGATATCAAATTAGGGGTGAAGATCGAAATCACATAATTTTATTTTTCATTGAGGAACTATTAGCTACTCAAGTGGCAAAAATATTAAAGTATGTGTGAGTAATGATTCGTGTGGGTATCTGCTTGATCATAATTGCTTTGCTTTGGTGTGCCTTTCAATCTCTCAGGCAAATGCAGCTTCCAGATGATGACTGCAAGTTGCGGTTTTTGGAGCTCAAGACAAAAAGGACTCCCAGGTTCATAGTTTTCAAGATTGAGGAGAATTAGAAGCAAGTCATTGTGGAGAAGCTTGGTGAGCCAGCTCAAGGCTACGAAGATTTCGCTGCTTGCTTCCCTTCTAATGAGTACCGCTATGCTATATATGATTTCGAGTTCTTGACCGAAGGCAATGTCCCCAAGAGCAGGATTTTCTTCATTGCTTGTTAATTAGATGTTTGCTTCTTTGTTTGTTCATATGCCTGCTGGTTGCTTTTGCTGTTGATTGATATTAATTTGATTTTCGTGTGCCTTTGTGCCATTGTGATATTAATTTGATTTTCTAGTTATAAATTAATCTCTAAACAGTTGCATTGTGTTACTTATTCCAATTTTTCTTGCGTACTACTTGAATAGCATGATGAGGTTCAAAATTTTAAATTTCTTAACCCTGTGCGTTTCTTCTTTTTGACAGTTTTATACAGGAATATGATCCCTAGTAACTTTACTATGAGTACATCTAATGTGATGGCTAGTTTGGCCACAGATCTGCTGGTGAGTTATTTTTTTATTTTAATTTACAATGTTCTCTTTGCCTTGTGCTCTCTCCTACTAGGGAGCTAGCTCAACAAGTATGCTTCTTATCTTTTAATGCAAAGGTTGTTGTTTCATTGATTTTAGGCTCTTTATCTTTCAAAACCAGTGTCGTACTTTGCCTATTGCTTAGTTCATTGAGATGCAACATTACATTCAAATCTGTTTTGACAATAATAGATATTTCAATGTGTGGTAGCTTTAATTAAGTGTCTGCCTAAATGGAGTTATTCCTACTTAGTCAAAGGACTAAAATTGAATATTACCTCCTTGTTATTCACATATAATTTTATATATTTGTACACAAACACAGAAACCATGAGGCGTGATGGACTTCAACCTCCTATTTCAATAGTGTGCAAAGTACATGTCCTTAGCTATTAGCATATATCCCTCTTTTTTGGAATGCTATAATTTCCTGTCATTTGATGATGACCGTAATCTTGACTCATGATATATTAGTGAGATGGGTGTCATGATTTTCCTTCCTCATACTGTAAAAAATTTTCCTTGTTTGTTAAGGATATAACCTCTGGTGAATTTAACTTGGATCTTCGACTTAATGGGTACAGATGTTCCCAGCTGGAAATTATTAGTTCATATAACCTCTGGTGAATTTAACTTGAAATTATTACCACAATTTGTTCCCAGCTTATTTATTTTATTGAAGAAATTCTAATAATTTCCAGTTTGTCAAATGGTGATGTGTAGCGCTACTTGGCCCTTACCAGTTCATCAGTTAGCACAAGAGTCTATGGATCCCAATCCTGTAAAGGTCTTTATGGCTCTCAATGAAAGCACCCATGTTAAACCAAATTCAATATCAATTCATTAATTTTTTGTTCTCTATACAATGACTCAATATTCTTATTTATATTCCTAACAAACTCTAATAGACTAATCAACTAATTAAGCAACTTAATATTGATTAGAATTTAGAATAGAAGCTTCTTAATTCAATTAAGTTACTCAACTTCCCTTGAAATGTTATTATGCAGGGTCCATGCCTAAGCAAAGTGGGCACTACTGTTTCTTTTATCTAGTGATGGCACTACTGTTTCTTTTATCTCTTTTCTGTTCTTATCTTTTCGGTGGGTTTGGTTTGAATGTGAATATGATCTTTGCTTCTTTTTTTCTCTCTTGGTTCTTCAAGAATCCGACAACATCAGAGGGTGAAAACCAACGAGAGGTACTTTGCAGTTCTAATCTGATCAATTTTAGTAATGTAGAAATCTTTAAAATATTTTTGTTCTTTTCACGCTGATCTCAATTTCTTCCCCTTTAATATCACTTGAGTTTCTCAATATAACCCTAATTTCAACGACCTTTATCTGATTTCTCTCATTGACTTCCTTTAACTTGTCCATTTATAATTTGGGATTTTTAGCTACTTATATTGTACATAAGCATAGCTATGTAAGAATTCCCAAATTTTTCATTCTAATTTTAGGAAGAAGCAACTGAAGTAATTACTATTGTTTTGGTGTTTCTTTATTTAATGTTAAGCATGTGTTTAGCGTGTAATTAGCTAATTGGGATTAAGCTAGTGTTTGCCTTTGATTTAGTCTCTTCTGAGGAAGAAAACACTATGTTGGTTTAGTCTATTCTTAAAGGTGAGGATATAAATATGAGCATTTCACATGCTGCTGATTCTATTGGTTTGAAAGAGATACCAAGATATGGAGTTAAAATTATTGAGGAGGATGACTGGATGAAAGGAGATCAGGTCAGTTTGCTTCTTTTCTAGATCAATATCATGAAGTTGTTCTTGTCTTGCTTTAGAAGATTGGTCTAATATCTACGTAACTTCCTTGCTATCAAAGTTCTGCATTATTATGCTATATTCACATTTCTTCAGCATCTAGTCTCTGTTCTATGATATTTGGCAAAGTTTTTCATGAGAAAAATGTCTTGGTATGCCTTTCACTCGAAGGCAGAGTAGCTGAAATTTTTTGGTGTATCTTCTAGTGTTTCTGTTCAAATCAATTTTGGAAGGGCATGAGTGAAAATCAGACAGGTTCATCTTTTATGAACTAGAAATCGAGTCAATGAGGCAATGATGCTCTTTATGAAATTGAGTTAGTCCTGTGTTCTAGCTGTTAAATACTAACTGCTAATTGTTTAGTTTCTGTTTAATAGCTATTAAATTTACTGCGTTCCTTACTTAGCATTCTTATTTGGGGAATGATCACTTATTCATATTATGAAAAACTGTTAGTGCAAGAATGTTATTGGAAATTAACTTAGAAAAATTTCAATGCTTTTAGGAATCATTTCATCCAGTTGAAGTTACTGAAGGCCTATGGGTGGTGCCCAAGTGGATTACTCCACTTATACGCATATCTCACACTTATTTTTTTTGTCACAGTTTATCTTCCCTTTTCATTACAGATAATGTGTTGCTAAACTTCCTATAGTTAGTAATTATACATTGCAAATCTATTTAAGTATTGAATTTTTTGCATCTTGTTTGAATACCATTTTTAACTTTGACCATTTTTCTTCTTGTTTTTCCCACATCCTTTTTTTTAGAACTATTTGTTCATCCTAAATTGAATATTCTTTGTGAGACTAGTATATTCTAATGATCAATCTTGAATCTTACACAGGATATTCAAGCAATGAATATAATTCTTAATCCTAGACTAGCCTTTGGAATTGGAAACCATCCGACTACCAAATTATGTCTATTACTCCTACATGACCGTATAAAAGGAAGAGAATACATCTTGGACTATGGCACTGGCACTGAAATTCTAGCAATTGCAGCTCTAAAGGTATTTTATTGATGATCTGCATATGTTAAGAACTTAAAGTAAAATGAAAAGGCTATTTGGAACTGGGATACCTACTCCAGTTTCAGTTAGCTAAAATGCCTTTGCTGTACAGTAGAGCTCATTTTCATTCTTACTTTATTTCCTTGAACATCTCTGTGTGGAAAGCTAAATATTATAACTGTCTCTATCATATTCACATATTTTAACTGTCTTTTTTTGGTTAATTTTTTGTGGTAGCTTCGATGTAAGGAATTTTTTTTCATAGCATCGATTAGAAAATACTTGGATTATCAAATTAGTGAAAACTTTCAAGAGTTAATTGACAGAACCTATGTCAGATATAAATTTTTAGAGACATTTTGATATGACATGTTCTGTACTTATTGGGCCATATATAGGGTTTAGGGTTTAATTATTAAGTTAATATGAAAGAGCATATTATTGATGTAATAGAATCAGTTGAGAAATTAATCAAATGAGAGTTCAGGAAAGCAATTCTAGACCTTTTGTAGTTTCATATTCACCAATAATAGACCTTTTGCAGTTTGGTGCTGCCTTTGCCGTTGGAGTCGATATAGATTCACAAGCAATTGCATCAGCATCTGAAAATACTACTCTAAATAACATCAGACCAGACAAGCTGCAACTGCATTTGATTGCAAGCCAAACTTCTTCATCTTGCAGGGATGACTGGCCATCTAGAGTTGTCGAGGGAGAAAATCCTTTCGAGATAGACAGAGTCACTCACAAGGATAAATATGATGTGTTTTAAATCCTCTGTTAAATCTTGCTGATCAAATTATCTTTTCTACAAAGCCTGGAGCAATTATAGGTCTCTCTAGAATCTTAAGTGAACAGGTAGTTTAAATGTTCAATTAATTCTCATTATCGATTTTCTTTATTCGGAATGCAGCTATCTTTTTGCTGCCAAATGTAGATTCTTGTTGGTGGAACTACTTTAAATCATATTCTCCTCCTAAACTCATCTCCTTTGTTTCTTATGCAGGTCCAGAACTTATTAAAAAAATATTCACTATTCTTAGAAGGCATAGAAGTGTCGAAAATGAATGACTGGGCCTGTGTGAGTGGCAGAAAAAGAAAGAATATAGATATTTGCTGATTCGTTGCTGTAGATGCTTGGTTTAGAGGTTTACCTTTTCTCATCCAATCATTCTTTGCTGTTTTAATGCCACCCAGAATATTTTACAAGAAGCAGCATGTTGATGATATACTAGGAATTATAGTTGATGATCAATACATTTTGTTTATATTTTAAATTATATTGACTTGCTTGTTTATAGTACTTTTCTTTTACTTTGATAATACGATGAATTTGTTTATTTTTTGAAATATTATAAATATTTGAATACAAATTAGATAAAAATTTGTATTAAATTTATATTTATTTTGTATGAAAACAAGTTTATTTTGTAATTAGAAAAATAAAAAAAAATCTATTTTACCTCACTGACGGATTTACAGACGAATTTTCTGTCTGTAATCAGAGTGTGAGATGATTTTTCAAAGTTCAAATTACAGACGAAAAATCCGTCGGAATGTTCGTCGCCTTCGGGAAATGAATGGAGAATTTACAGAGGAAAAATCCGTCGGTAATTGATAAAAATTCGTCGGAAATTTTCCGACTGAAAAAAATCCGTCGGTAAATAATTTCCGATGGGACTTTTACAGAGGGACAAAATTCGTCGGTAACCAAAAATTCGTCTGTAATAAAGACTAAATCTGTATGTATTAATCCATTTTCTAGTTGTGTTTAAATCTTTATTTCTCTTTCTTTCTTCTTTTCCCCCATAATATCAATACTATTTGTCATTGAATGATTAATCATGTTATTAACAATCAAATCCATTTATAATTACTCAACTAATCTTTTTATTCAATATTAATTAAATATTATTTAATATTTTTTTTAGATTACTCTTAATTCTAGGTTTTTCTAGTATACATCGATTTAGTTAAAAATAATAGATAAAGAGAAATGGTTGGAGTACATTTTATAAAATAATAGATAATTTTTTTCAAATGTTCTTAATTAAAATCATCTTTAATTCATGTTATTAGAACTATTTATTTATTTATTATTTTTGCACTACCTTGTATATTATAAATTAAACTAAGTGATCATAAATATCTTTAAGAGATACCTTAAATATGCTATAAGAGTGATACAAAAATTTCTTCCAACTAGGAAATTGACTATCTATCCATTATAAGGGAGGTGGGAAATAGCAGCTGTTATTTTTGCATTTTGCAGCGGTTTTGTTTTTTTGTAATTTATTTTGTCTTTTGTTTTTGTTAGCTTTGTAACCTAAAGAGATGTAATTAATTGAATTGCTTTTATAAAATTATTAATACAAGTAAATATCAAATTTTGTAAAATATGTTATTTAATTTGTATATAGTTGTAAGTCAAATAAATTTGTAGATAAATTATTCTAATCACTGCATGCATTGCATGAATAATATAAATATTGTTATACCTTGGACTCAAATGCAACATTCACTGATATAGTTAAGGAAACAGATAGTGTACTGATGATAGACTCATAAGTCAATTGGAGAGTCTTAAATTTCAAAAAACTTGTTATAGCCCTTGTGAGCACGGTGGGTGTTGATTAAGAAGAGCTGAAAGCAGATGTTGAATGAAAAAAGAGAACAACTTCAATAACTGATACAAGTTTGTGAGATGAGATGGTTGATATAAGAGCTGAGGAGGTTAAATTGATATATGAGGTAAGAGATTGATTAGAAGCCACATCTAAGGAAAAGTTGGTATGGTGTACAGAACAAGAGAGGTTGTGATTAATAATCTATAAATAAAAATAGTTTCGTTAACAACTTTTCTAGAAATAAAAATTTTACAATCTTTTCTTAAACATTTATATCTTTTATATTCACAACCAATCCAATTAAGATGCAAGGTTGTAATTAATAATCTAATTTATGTTAGTTGTAGGGATCGGAGGAAGACGAGGAAAACAAAACATCCAAAAACTATAAGCAAACATAGCAAGGTAGTGGATGAAAAAATAGAAGATTTCGCGATCAGATTGATAAGATACATAGTGTTCCGTTTATTTATAAGTATGAAACACTTAGATATACATAGATACAAAGAATTAAAATCATATTTGACAGACGAGACATGACTATAATATGACTATAATGATTGTGTTTTGAAATATTGAATTAATATATTTTATGTTCTTCTTAATACAAAGAACATAAAGACACTACTAAGAGATATAACTTATTTTTCTATCAGTGAGGTGTAAAATCCAGTCAAACCATAATAAATTAAATAGGAGCGAATATGGTTAGAAAATTTAACAATCGGAAATTGATAATTTAAATATGATATTTGGACTCAGTGAGTTTTTCTGAGTCGGAAAACCTCGTTTTCTGCGTAAAAACGCGCACTGAAAATTTGACCGGCAGTATCGGCTGTGATCTGTCCGATGCTATGGCTGAGAAAATTAATTACAACAACAACAACAACTACAAAGCCTTGTCCCACTAAGTGGGGTCGGCTAGAAGTGAATATTTTTAAGAAATAAGAGAGTTTTAAAAACAGTAATTTAAAACTCCCAACATATATAAACATTAGTTATGAGCATTTAAACTCATTTACTCTAAAGGAAGAGGGTAGGGACGCAGCTTTGGAGAAGAGAGAAGAGAGGAGAAAACCTAATCTAAGTTCCAACTTCAAATCATCATAACTTCAAATTATGCAGATAATGATTCTAGATAATTGGGATAAATTGTGGCTATGAACTTTGATGGTTCTGAAATAGATGAGAAAATGATCGTTGATGCGTAATTGGATGTAGATGATGAGTGAGTGCAAGTTGTCATGTTTGAGAGATGAGTACTATGATATTTGGTCATGGTGACCTTGGATTTAGATTAAGATTTATGATGATTGGTTTTGAAGAACGAATTTGAAAACCATTAAATTGAAATGCTGATGTTGTACTGAGATTGGTTTGAGGAAACCCGTGACGGGTGGTAAACTCCATTTTTTAGGGGAGGTGCTGTCGAAATTTTTCCAAGAATTTGAAAGAGTTTATTAAAGGAAATCGGATTCTTGTAATTTTGTTAACTTGTCATTTCAAACTCATTTGATTTTTAAAAATGAAGAGAGTTTTGATTAATTAGTCAAAGACTTTAAAACAGTAATTTATATAGAAATTCGAGGGTTTGAGAATAAGAAAGTAAGTCTGAAGGTTTATGCTTGGAGTTGAGCTATGATTAGTGGTAATTGGCGTGACAGAGAGAGAGGATAGTGATGGAGTATGATTAAGGTATAGTGATGATTTTTGGTTGATTATAGTGGTGGTGATATTATTGATGACATAATTTGAGATTTAATAAGATGTGAGTTGATGAGACGATAAAAGTAAGGAACGAGGCTGTTGGTCGAAGGATCGAGATCCTCGAAGATAAAAGAATCAGAGCACAACACGGAAGAGCACAGAGTAAAAAGATCTTGGAACTACTATGCATTAGATATAACGGCAGACTATGCTCACGTACTCGTGATGGCGGATAAAATTTTCGAGGGCAAAAATTTCTGTTAGGAGGGTAGAATGTAAAACCCGGTCCAACTGTAATTAATTAAATAATAAATTAAATAGGAGCAACTACGGTTAGAAAATTTAACAATCGGAATTTGATAATTTAAATATGATATTTAGACTCAGTGAGTTTTTCTGAGTCAGAAAACCTAGTTTTTTGCATAAAAACGCGCACTGTAAATTTGACCGGCAATACCGGCTACGATCTGTCCGGTGCTGTGGTTGAGAAAATTAATTAGAAGGGAATAATTTTAAGAAATAAGAATTTATAATTTGGGAAGATAGAAATATTTAAAATGCGATTTAAAACTCTAATCTTAAAGGTTTTGGCACAAAATTAGGCCAACGGATAAAAATAAGTGAACCGGACCCAAGTAGACCCAAGACCCAACATATATAAACATTAGTTTGAGCATTTCATCCATAAAGGAAGAGGGTAGGGGGCAGCTTTGGAGAAGAGAGAAGAGAGGAGAAAACCTAATCCAAGTTCCAACTTCAAATCACCATAACTTTTGATTCGGAACTCCGATTGACGAGCCGTTTGCAACCACGCGTCGATCTTCTCATTCTCTACGATTATATCTAAGTTTTTTGTGAGTATCCCACTGTTCTCTTCCCAGTTTTCATTTTTCTCTTTAAATTTGAATTTGGTTTGGATTTTGAGAAAATCTTGTGATTTTGGTTGTTTAAGAGTGCTCTAGTATGATCCATGAGTGATATTTATCAAAACCTTTAGTGGGTTAAGATAAAAAACCCTCTAACCCTTGTGATTTATCATTTTCATAAACCCTAGGTTGATGTATATATGTGAAATTGGTTATGTTAGTGTATTTGGTGATTTTGGTGCACAATTGGGAGGTTGGTGTTGCTTGTGGAGCTTGGTGAGGCTTGGAGTTAAGGGTTGGTGGAGACTTCCAAAGAAGAGACTCAATTATTTTGGCTACAAAAGGTACGGTTTAAGTTTTATTTAAGTACCGTGTGGTGTGATGAGAATTCCTAGGCTAGATGCCCCTAGGATTAAGTTTGAATTGTGTAAATGGTTGTTGCTAATATGTATAGTTGATATGTAATGTAAATTAATGATTGGGTTGAGAATTGTGTGAATTGTATATTTGGTGTGTTGAGAATTTGATAAATTGGATAATAAGTATTAGTTTGTGGAATATACTTTTAAATTGTGAATTTGGGCTGGAGGCTGTGAATTTTGGGCCGGAGGCCGAAAAGAAGTAAGACAGGTAAGTTGATGTGTGTATTGTGTGATGATATAAGAGATTGGATGGATTTTTGATATTGAATGTGTGAATAATTGGTTTGGTTATTGAACAATAAGGTTTGAGGAAATTAAGGTGTGGAATTTGATAGTTTTGGGTGAAATTGTATAGAGGAGGTAGGTTTAGTTTAGTTGAGTGCAATTATATGAATGTGGTTGAGTTGTGGTCATTTGGATGAGTGGAAATGAATTTGGCTTGTGAACATTGGAAAAATTGGTGATTTCTATGTTTGGGTAAAAACTTATTTTTGACCAACTTCGACGGTCCGTAACTCAGTCTGCGAAGTTCAGAATCTTTCAAAAATGGATTTTTATGAAAGTTTATTCAAAGATCCTTCCAACGGTTCAGAAATGGTTGAAAAAGGAATTTTGTAGAAGAAGTTATGTGTGTTGGAAGTTTGGGGTTTAAAAGTGTAATTCTACAACTTTTTAAAGCCGAACTTCAGACTTCTAAGCCTCCATTTTCACCCTCTAGGTCCTATGGTAACCTATGGATGAAGTAAAGTAAGAATCAGTGATGAATGATGAGTAATGATGATTGTATGAGTTGCTGAGGATGCTGGTGAGAGTGTTGTACATGTTATGAGCTGAATGACCGTGACAAACATTGAAATATGGCTGAGTATGTATATGTATATGATTAATGATTAAATGATTATGATTGATTGAGGAAGCTTGAACATGTGGCGAGTATGCCGAAGATGCATATATGATTAATGAATGTGGTAAATGAATAATGATAGAGAGTGTTGAGTGTGACGTATGACCCCGGGTAGTAGGCAGTGGTGTTGTCCACTTGCTCCGGGTATGAGATGGGGAAGGAGGATTATGATAAATGAGTTTAATTATGGAGTTTTGAATAAATGTGTATCTGTGATATCTGGGTAGTAGCAAGGGTCGTGATTATAATGAATGTGTATTTGTGATACCTGGGTAGTAGTAAGGGGTGGTGGTTCGTCCCGCTTGCTCTAGGTTAATGTTTGAGATCCGATAACAATGATGATTGATTTTAAACTGAATGAATGTACGTTTTGAGATCCTGGGTAGTAGCAAAGGTTGTGGTTCATCCCACTTACTCCAGGTCAGAGATTGTAACGCTTGGGTAGTAGCGGCAGTAGTGGTGAATCCACTCGCTCCAGGTTGAGCTTTTAAACACCCGCCTGGGTAGTAGCCGCAGTAGTGGTTATTCCATTGGCTCTGGGTTGAGCAGGTAGTAGCAAGGGGGTTGTAGCTCAAACCTACTTGCTCCGCGATGGGTGTTTCTGTCCATTGTTAGCTACCAGGACATGTCGGATTGGCTATATAACTGACAGATGATATCATCAGTCGTAGGGCAGGCATATGTTTGAATTGTTTGGGTTTGCCTATTTGTTTTGGATTGCTATATCATATATATTATGTTACCTGATTATGTGCTACTTGTTCTACTTGTACTTTAATTGTGTATTACTCGTCTGTATTGCTTGTATTTGTACAACTGAGAGGTCCCTCATGCTGGTGTCGATGGACGCCGAGGGCTATGCTTGATGAGATCAATTGATGATGTAATTGAATAACAACGATGACTATTAAATGAGATAATTTGAGCTCTCTGGGTAGACGCAGTGAAGTGATTTCACTAGCTCCAGGTGAAGATATGATATATTGATATAGCATTGCTGAGACAGAACAACTGGTGATGGTTTTGTTTATGATTCTGATTTTGATTCGTTGGAGAGTTAGAAAGTTGGGAAGCATGAGGAAGATGAATTAGATTTAGCATTTCCTTATGACAGTTGCCTGTTTATGGATTAGCGAGAACATAGGGTGAATATTTGGTGAAAGGAAGTTTAGGATGCTTAGTGAGTTTTTATTGCAGTGCACTATATTTATTTGGCACTTTTACCGTATTGGGAACCCATGGGTCGGGGGTTCTCATTCCATATATATCTCTTGTTTTTCAGATACAGGTCTAGGTGCTCAGAAGTGAGCTGTGGTTCATCTGAGAGATGGCGAAGATCTTTATAATCTCTACTTTATTTTGTGCTTAGAATCTCTCTACCTTTATTTTGAAAAGCTTATTATGTATTGAACTCTTCTGAGCTTGCCTATAGAGGCTCTCATGTTTCTTTTGGGAGAGATTAGGAGTTACTGTTGTCAACTACTTTCATACTGTACCCTAGCCGGCTAAACTTCGCGGGTCACGACTAGTGGCTATTTACTTATGTTATATATATCTATATGTTGTCCTTCTCTTAATCTCATTTATGCCTTTATTCTTATATCGCTTTCGGCTTCATGCCTTATCTTTTAGTTGTCGAAATGCGAGTGATACGTTTTCACGATTTTATTTTTTATTCTTTTCAGGCTTCTCGAACTAATATTTCTTTCAGTTATACGTATAATTATGTATTAAAAATTCACATGAGAATCATACCACCGTAATATCATTGACTTATGACTCGAGTATAAGGATTTGAATATTAGGGTATTACATGATGCATTAAAGAGACACACTTTTCTATTATCATTTTGTAAGGCTTTGGTAGAGAACCCAGTTCGATATATGATTTATACCTGAAAAACCTGTTAAGTCTATAAAAGAAAAATACTGATGTGTCTCAAGAAAACATCAAAACATAGTACTTATATCCATTATGAGAAGTAATTGGGACAGATCCCCAAACATCTGAGACTAGCTAGAATTTAAGTGGGGCGTGTATAATTGTGAGATGATAATTGATGTGATTTGGTCATAAAACAAAATTAAAAAATAGAAGGAGAATGTGAATCTTATTAATAGCAAAGTTGCAATGTGATACAAAAGATTTCACAATATCCATAAAGGGATGACGAAATTGTTTATGATATAAATTTAAAGAAAGAAATTGAACAATCAAAGCAATAAGCGTAATGCTAGATGGTATAGCAATTCCTTCAAATTTATATATTCCATTCTTAGCTTTACCTCAAAAAAACACCTCCTTGTAGCCTAACTAAGATTTCACCAAGAAAATGTCAACCCAAAAAGAAACATATACATGGTTATCCCTTGATAACCTTAAAACACTAATATACATGAAGCACATTGGAAAACTTATAATGTCCATATACAGGCATTGACGAATTTACAAAATTTTGACCGTGGGAACAATATGTATAATATAATAATAATTTTTATAATAAAAATTAGTTATCAAATTATCTGTTAATCATTATGTATTTATGGATAAATATATGTATTGTTTAATTTATTTTTAATATATATTTTGTATTTTAGTATGTATTTTATATAATAATTATTTTTATGTACATATAATATGATTATTATTATAATTATATTTTATTATTGTAAAATATAATTAGTCTTCAAATATCTATTTTACAAATTAAAATATTAAAATAGTAATTTAAATAATAACATATATTTTAGAATTCTATTTGTTAAGTTTTATATTTTGAAAAAATTGAGTAATCTTTTTCTCAATAATACAATTAATATAGTTGTTACGAAAAAATTAAAGCTAATATAAAAAATAAATAAATAATACTCTTTCGAGTCGATTTCTAAGAAAAAAAAACAAATTTCATTTTAATTGAGGAATGATCATTCTAATAGATATCTAATATAAAATTCTTAAATCGACTATTAAAAACCAAAAATTGAGTAAAAATTATTGTAGGGTCAAATTTAATAATTTAGTGGGAATAAATAAATATTATTATCATATACTACTTGTTCATACCTTGATCCAATAACTAAAACCAGGCCCAATAACGATAAAGGCCTAATCCATTAAGGGGGCCTTCAACCCGTATCCGACCTCTTTAAAGAGGTCGGACACGCCAACAAAGGACCGGTTTACTTATCCAATTGCCTCCGCGAATCTCTTCCCAAATCTCTACTCCAAAAGGTGGTTATCAACTCTACTATAAGCATACTGACACTCCTCATATATAATTCACGTTCTAATCTATTAAAAACCTGCCTAAACCCCTTGGTAACTTAAGTATCAGAGTCTTTTACAGGTACCATCCCCTACCACCTCACGAAGAACTTGGACAGGGGGCACCTCAGTATCAACAAGTCGGCCGCTCCCATATAAAGGGATCTGGTTCCTACGTTCAGGATCAAATCAATGTTTCAGGTAACCCTTGGAACATTGACACTGTTGCCGGAGACCTGAGATCTGACCCCTAATAATGGCAGACCACCAGTACGAAGACGGGCATATAGCATTCGAATCTGAACCTGAGCCCCAACCAAACGGCCATGGCATTATACTTCTTCAACCACCACAAACTCATGTTCCTCACGGAGAAGGGACATCGAGAAATTTTCAATCCAGGTAGATCTAATCAGAGGTCCACCCACTTATAGAGGAAGACCCTCCGCAAATAATAGAGCTGCTAGGGTTGTTTCACGGTCAACGAGAATGACTAGAACAATTTGAGCATCAAGCCGAATGTCAACGGGAAGCAGAATGGGAGCTGCGACGACAAAGAGAGTTAGAAGAAAAGCTCTTACGACTAGAGGCCGATCTCCAAAGACAAAATACCAGAACAGACCGGGAAGAAAGCCCCCCTCGGGAGAGAAGACCCATTCATAGAAGAGATATTGTGGGCTAAATTTCCTAGAAATTTCAAAACCCCTGACATGGATCTCTATGACGGAACCACCGACCCGAGGCAACACCTGTAACACCCTACCACACTGAGCTTTACGCTTAAGTCATAAAACAGAGGTGGTGTGGTATTACGACCTCTAAAATAAAATGTGTACATATAATAGCAGAAGAATTATAATATGCTAGGAGCCTTGAAGAATAGAGGAAACAAAAATCGCGAAAATAAAAGACAATGCTCAAGAAACGAGTTAACTTGCATGCTAAGAAAGCTACAACTGTTAAGTGTAAAATAACCCAAATCAGGAACAAAGAGTTAAAGGTACGAAGTAATGAGCTCCTGACTCAGCCTGCGATGTCAAGACTGGCTGGAGAACACACACATACACACACACACACACACACATATACATATATACCTATCCAAAATCCAAATGTACATAAACAAAATCCTGCCTCTCCATAAACCTCTAAGAGAATAAAAAAGAATAAGTCATGCGGAGAGAAAGCTAAGTATATATATACACATCACTGTACAATAAAATAACCTAGTAACCACTTCGCCTCAGGAGTCTAGACACCTAACGAGATGCCTCTCGACCTGCATCTGAAAAACAATAACATAGTATGGTAAAGGTGCCACACACATAATATATAAGGTTCTGGGAATGCCAGAGACAATCCTAGAATTCCGACACTCAGATTATAGAGCTTAAAGTATTAAACAGAAGCCATAAAAGGTGGTTCTCTAAAAGTATTAAAGCCTAACTTAACTTAACTTTAAATCTAAGTCCCATACTGCCATTTCTCCATACCTCCAACTCCATCATGCATTTCACAGACAAATAAACAAATAAAGGCAAGCACAAGAAGATCACAAATACTGCAGGTAACAAATATACATTTAGCATAGCAAGTACACTTAGGCATACCCAGTTAATGCACAACAAGTAATTCAAGTAGAATGCATATGATGCATGCCTGTCCTATGGCTGATGAGGCTCATTTATCGGTTATCCAGCCAACCCGACAAGCCTGAAAACCTTAGACTGTCCCTCGACGTGCATCCCCAAGATTCTATGCATAGCTTTTTCTCAAATAATCAATATTGCTCAATGGGAGTAACATTCCCGGGAATTTATAGTGCCCGGTCACCCTTACGTCATAGGGTCAACAGAGTATCAAGTTTTTAACCTAGTACACGTGGTGGCAAGCCACGATACTTTACCCAGGGAATCTCGTGTCTCAGATCATTCAAATTCATAAGCCATATAAATAATTCAATTATAATTCATCAACATCCACATCATTCTCAATCGCATCTCATTCATCATCATACATTAGTCATATTCAATCCTTATCCTTCATTATCACACCTCCCATTCCATCCATCAATAGTTCCAATTCAAGACATAATTCATCTTTTTCTAA
This sequence comes from Arachis duranensis, assembly GCF_000817695.3. Taxonomy (NCBI): domain Eukaryota; kingdom Viridiplantae; phylum Streptophyta; class Magnoliopsida; order Fabales; family Fabaceae; genus Arachis; species Arachis duranensis. The sequence continues at coordinate 24,017,656 of NC_029772.3, read as the reverse complement.
ATAAATCAAACTTAAAACATAATCATTTTCTTAATAATTCAAAATCAAACCATATAACCTTTGAATCTAAATCTTTTTAAATAATCATATAAACAAAATCTCTAATTTTTTTATAAAATTTTGGCAGCATCTCCTCTAAAACTCGGACTTTGCCACCCTTTTTGGGTCTAAACCTGCATTCTTTTCAATTCAACATATCCTTCCTCACCATCATAATAATCACCACAATAAATCTACCTCAAATCAACAATTATACTCATACAATATTCAAATCCAACAACCAAAATTCAACTAAGAATCATAGTTCACAAATCCTAGGCTTTTAACACAAAATACCTCATTATCACAACAACCTCCACAATAGTTATACCTCAAATCAATAATTCACCAAATCACCAGTTACTCAACAAGCACCAAACCAACCATATTCATCAATAGGATACTAAGTATTAAATATATACATGTAATCCAACTTATCCTATGGTCATCTAGCCTAAGTCTTCATAGAACATTATATATTAAATGCAAGAAACCTAAACCATACCTTGGCCGATTTCCATGTAACAACCAAAGCAATTTATTTAAAACCAAGGCAGCCCCTCAAAATTCAGCAAACTCTAAGCTCAGCTTCCTCCAAGTTCTAATATTCACAACTTCAAGCTCCAATTATTTATTCACAACCTAATACACATTTATAACACATATATATCCAATTTAAAACTCAAAGCAAAAAATTCAATGAAATTAAAATAGAATTATGGTATCCTCACCTTACCCAAGCTTCACATAAGCAAGAGTAAATGTTTTCCTCAAGCTAATTGGATCCTAAAACATCAAAGAGTAAAGAAATTCAATATCTTCAGCAAATTCTCCAACAGTTGGGGATGAAGAGGCTGAGTTGAAATAGTAAATTACCTATAAAATTGTTCTGGTAGAAACGTAGAGCTCAACGCGGTGAACGCGTGGTCACAAACGGTGCAGCGATCGAAGCTCAAACGAAGAAGTTACGGGAAATTGAATTCACCGTAAACGTATTTCTCTTCTTCTCTTCCCTGGGAGGTTTGCTACTTCGTTGAGGGAAATAAAGAGAAAGAAAAGCCCGTCGCTCTTTTTAATTGTTGGACCGGTTGGGCCCACAGCCCGGTTTGGGCTCGGTTGAACCGGTTCGACCTGTTCGGTCCAATCTTGGATCGATTTCTTCGAAATTGGTGTCAAAATTCTCGTTTCGATGAGCTCTATTCTAATTTGATATAATATTCACATTTCTAGCCTTCCTTATTAAAAAAAATTTATTGACTAATTATCTACTAATTTATCGGGGTTTACACCACCTTAGCAACTTTAAAAGCCGTATGTATTTAGCTGACGCCTCCGACTCCACCCGTTGCAAAACCTTCCTGACCACTTTGACCAAAGTGACAATGAAATGGTTCAACAATTTATTCCCCAGGTTGGTAACCTGTTTCGACGACTTCACAAGAAATTTTCTTACCAGATTTTTCATTCAGAAAGATAAGGTAAAGCACGCCCCGAGCTTGCTTGGAGTCAAACAAGAGGTCGGAGAAATACTCCGAGACAACATGGAAATATTCAACAATGTATGCTTGGAGATTTAAAACTTACCTACTGAGGCAGTAATAATGGGATTGGTTAATAGCCTTAGAGAAGGGCCATTTTCTCAGTCCATATCCAAGCGACACCTAGCTTCCTTGTATGAAGTGCAAGAGCGGACAGAGAAGTACATCGACATGGAGAAAAACTCGCAATTACGGGAGCCACTTCCAACACCTATCCTCCCCTACCATCTCGAGAAAAAGAAAAAGAAGATAAAAAGAAAGAAGATTACAATCAGAGAAGCCTCACTGATGCACTACTATTTCGTGGTACATCTTGTGCTTAATTGAGTGGATTTTATCCACTAATATCACACTTATTCATGTAAATTGCATGTTTTATATTTTCCTTTCTGATTTTGTGCTATGATTGAAAACATGTTTCTTTGGTCTTAATTTAGCTAATTTTAATCCTCTCTTATTACCATTTGATGCCATGATATGTGTGTTAATTGTTTTCAGAGATTACAGGGCAAGAATGGCGTAGAGGATGGAAAAGAAGCATGCAAAAGTGGAAGGAATACAAGAAGCTGAAGGAACTGTAAAGTTGTCAACTCGACCTCTTTGCACTCAATTGATCATAACATGAGCTACACAGATCCAAATGAGGCGGTTTTAGTTGCGATGGAAAGTTAACATCCGGGGCTTCGCAACGATATATAATTTGTCATAGTTTCTTGGCTGCTGAGCGATGCGTATGCATGAATGATGCGTACGCGTGGATAGTGCGGCAGACAAGCGACGCGTACGCGTGGGCGATGGGTACGTGTGACAGAGCCACGTGCTGGACATATTATAAATCACTGGGGGCGATTTCTGGGCTGTTTTTGACCTAGTTTTTGGCCCAGAAAACATAGATTAGAGGCTGCAGAGTGGAGGAATCATGAGACACAATTGATTATTCATAATTTTAGGTTTTAGATGTAGTTTTTAGAGAGAGAGAGAGAGAGAGGCTCTCTCCTCTCTCTAAGTTTTAGGATTTAGGATTTCTCCTAGGTTTAGGTTTATTTCTTTCCAATTCCAGGTTCAATGTTCCTTTAATCTAGTTTCTCTTCTACTCTCATGTTAGCTTTGATTTTCAATTTAATGCAATTTGAGGTATTTCGTATTTGTTTGGATTTAATATTCTATTATTGCTTTTCTATGCTTTTATTTTATACCTGCCAAGTGTTGGACAAAATGCTTGGAAGGATGTTAGAGTAGGATTCTATGTTCTTGGCTTGGTTGAGTAATTGGTGACACTTGAGTTATCAAACTCCTTTGTTGATTGATAATTGAAAGTTGTTGATTGATTTGGATTCCACTAAAGCTAGTCTTTCCTTAGGAGTTGACTAGGACTTGAGGAATCAAATTGATTAGTCCACTTGACTTTCCTTCATTTGTTGAGGGTTAACTAAGTGGGAAGAATGAACAATTCTCATCACAATTGATAAGGATAAGTAGGATAGAATTTTCAATTCTCATACCCTGCCAAGAGCTTTTCTAGTTATTTGATTTTCATTACCATTTACTACTCTTGCTTCTTATCTTAAAAACCCCAAAATATACCTTTACATAACCAATTATAAGAACGCTTCCCTGCAATTCCTTGAGAGACGACCCGAGGTTTAAACACTTCGGTTATTATTTTTAAGGGGTTTGTTACTTGTGACAACCAAACTTTTGTATGAAAGGATTATTGTTGGTTTAGAAGCTATACTTTCAACGAGAATTTATTTGTAAAATTCTAACCCACACAAAAATCCGTTCGTCACTCACACATATCATAACTACACTCTCCTCCGGGTTTTCTTGGTAGATGTATATAGAGAAATATGTCATACTAAAAAACTTCCACCTCCCCGACCAATAAACACAAAAAGGGTGGAAGTCAAACAGAATACTGCGAGTACCACAAACTCTATGGATATTCGACCAATGACTATTATTGATGTATGAGAATCTTTTCTTTATTTTTTTACTATTTTAAATATACATTTATTAAGTTTTATTGAGATCCTAGTGTTTGAAGCCTATTTGGATGCTACTTTGAGTCATTCTATTGTTTTAATTATTTCAGGTGAAGTTTGAATCAGTTTGACAGATTCTGTGCAGAAGAAAAGATAAGGATTTTGATTCTGTTGAGTTGGCACTAAACGCCGAAGCTAGCATTTAGCGCCCAAGCACTTTGGATTGTGTGCAACCATTCTGTCAAGCTGGCGCTAAACTTGGAACTGGGCGTTTAGCGTCAGATGTCTCGTAATGTGTGTTACACCTTGACCTGATAGGGCACTAAATGCCGAACTTGAAGTTTAGCGCCAGGAACTAAGAAACGAAGAGGAGCTTACTGCCACCTGGGGCGCTAAACGCCGAAACTGGTGTTTAGCGCTAGTAACACGGATCAACCTCACCAAAGTAGCATCTTTAGTTTGATTTGGATTTTAATTAATATATTTTTTTGTTTTATGTATTTCTATTCCCAAAAACAATCTTTTGGGCTTTACTAATCATTAGTTTATTTTATTTTCGAATGAAATTAGGTAAGATATAAAAGGGAAAAGATTTTGCCCTTTGATAAACTCCGATTTTGTGGTTTATCTTGTGCTTATTTTTGGGTTTTTATCAATATTTCTCACACTTATTCACAAGAAATGCATGGTTTTGTGTTCACTTCCCAATATTGCTTCATTGTAGAAAAAAATGCTTGTTTTACCTTAGAATTGCTATATTTTGATTCTCTTTATTGCCATTCGATGCCGTGACGTGTTTTTTTTTTTTGAGTGATTTCAGAATTAGTATGGTAGGAATGGCCTAGAAGGGAGAAGGAAAGCATGCACTAGAGGAAGGAACATAAAGAATTGGATTTTGGGAATTGCAGCATTGGCGCTCACGCGCAAATCACGCGCACGCGTGGATGAGGATAGCTGGAAGCGGCGCGCAAGGATGGACACATCCGCGCAAGCCAAAGAATTTCCATCGACGCGCACGCGCAACTGGCGCGCTAGCGTGAATCTCAGAAGCAGTCGGCGCGAGCGCGCACATGGCCCGCATGCGCGGGAAGCTGCACGTGACCTCATTAAAAGAAATCGTGCCTGGCGATTTCTGAGGCTTAATGGGTCCAAATTCAAGCTGCTTCTGCATGGAAAAGACCCAAGGATGCTGAGGGAAAAGGGGGGATCAATCATTTTGCACTAAGACACAATTTTCTAGTTTTTCTTAGGTTCCTTGTTCTCTAGAGGAATAAATCCTTGTTCTTCTCTAGATCTAGCTTTGATTTGATCTTCCTTGTTAATTCTGAATTGGGTTTTGTTAATTGCTATCTTTGGTTGCTTAATTTGAATTTCTTATTATATTTTCACTCATATCTTGTGTTAGTTTATGAATTTTGTCAATTGTTACTTTATACCCAATTCATGAATGTTGTGAATCTTGACTTGTTGATGTTTGATTGATGATTTTTATGTTAGTGGGTAATTGTTAGTTTCGATGTAATTGCAAGTTGAACATGTCTTTTGTTAATGCTTACCAAGTGTTTGATGAATTGTTTACTTTAATTATGGAGTAGTTCTTTTTACTCTTGGCTTAGGCCAAGGGAATTGGGTAAACTTGAGTCATTGGGTCTAATGGATTTGATGAATTGAGAGTCCTTAGTGGTCAATTTGATACTCATTAACACTATCCTACTACTAGGTTAATTAATAGTGAGGTGAGGCCTTATGGGTTGATGTTGACCAAACCATTTGACGTACTTCAAGTTTGGAAGTAGACTTAATGAGTTCGGATCCTCATAATTGTCAAGATATGGTTGTTAGATAAGGATAGTGACCCCAATTCCCATACCTAACCAAGAGTTGCTTTTATCATTCATATTTGAAAACCAATTTCTCAATTGTCTTGCTTAATTGTAGCTATCGCTTAGTTAAGAGTAAAATTAGATTGAATATTGTTTTCTTAGTTTTAAACCATTCATATCTTGCTCATTGTTGGATTAGTTCTTTACATTTTCAAGTGCTTGTTTGTTGAGATTCTCAATTTACTTTCTTGTCAATGAACAACGACCCCAGACTTCTAACCAATGTTGAAGCACATGTTTGCCCATTCTTCGTGAGACGACCCGAGGTTAAAATACTTCGGTTATTTTCATTGGGGTTGAACTTGTGACAACCAATTCCATTCTAAATTTGAACTGTGAGAATTGTTGCTGGTAGAGCTATACTTGCAATGCAACTTTCATTGAGAGAATCTCTTCCAATACGGTTCCCGCGTGCCCATCAAATTTTTGGCGCCGTTGCCGGAGAATGGTTGCAACATATGCCTTAACATTGGTTGTGTGAATATGTGAATAGTGTAGATAGCTTTTTTGTTTTGTTTGTTTTCAATACTTAGTTATAGTTTAGTGGTGCACGAAATTGTGATCATCAATGGTGCCATCAACATGGTACGCTCAATTGCAATCTCAACTCTTTATCACAACTTCGCACAACTAACCAGCAAGTGCACTAGGTCGTCCAAGTAATAAACCTTACGCGAGTAAGGGTCGATCCCACGGAGATTGTTGGTATGAAGCAAGCAATGGTCATCTTGTAAATCTCAGTCAGGCGGATTCAAATGGTTATAGAGGATAGATAATCAAAAGATGAATAAAACATAAAATAAAGATAGAGATACTTATGTAATTCATTGGTGAGAATTTCAGATAAGCGTATGGAGATGCTTTGTCCCTTCCGTCTCTCTGCTTTCCTACTGTCTTCATCCAATCCTTCTTACTCCATTCCATGGCAAGCTGTATGTTAGGCATCACCGTTGTCAATGGCTATAGTCCCATCCTCTCAGTGAAAATGTTCAACGCGCTCTGTCACAGCACGGCTAATCATCTGTCGGTTCTCAATCAGGTTGGAATAGAATCCAGTGATTCTTTTGCATCTGTCACTAACGCCCAGCCTTCAGGAGTTTGAAACTCGTCACAGTCATTCAATCATTGAATCCTACTCAGAATACCACATACAAGGTTTAGACATTCTGGATTCTCTTGAATGCCGCCATCAATTCTAGCTTATACCACGAAGATTCTGATTAAGGAATCCAAGAGATAAACATTCAAGCCTTGTTTGCTTGTAGAACAGAAGTGGTTGTCAGGCACTCGTTCATAAGTGAGAATGATGATGAGTGTCACATAATCATCACATTCATCATGTTCTTGGGTGCGAATGAATATCTTAGAACAAGAATGAGCTGAATTGAATAGAAGAACAATAGTAATTGCATTAATACTCGAGGTACAGCAGAGCTCCACACCTTAATCTATGGTGTGTAGAAACTCCATCGTTGAAAATACATAAGAACAAGGTCTAGGCATGGCCGAATGGCCAGCCTCCCAAAGAGAGTTCAATCATAAAAACATGATCAAAAGATGATCCAAAGATTGAAAGATGCCTAATACAATAGCAAAAGGTCCTATTTGTAGAGAACTAGTAGCTTAGGGTTTACAAAGATGAGTAAATGACATAAAAATCCACTTCCAGGCCCACTTGGTGAGTTCTTGGGCTGAGCATTGAAAAACTTTTCGTGCAGAGACTTTTCTTGGAGTTAAACGCCAGCTTTTGTGCCAGTTTGGGCGTTTAACTCCCATTCTTGTGCCAGTTCTTGCATTAAACGCCAGAATTCTTGAGCTGACTTGGAACGCCTGTTTGGGCCATCAAATCTCGAGCAAAGTATGGACTATTATACATTTCTGGAAAGCCCAGGATGTCTAATTTCCAACGCAATTGAGAACGCGCCAATTGGATTTCTGTAGCTCCAGAAAATCCACTTCGAGTGCAGGGAGTTCAGAATCCAACAGCATCTGTAGTCCTTTTCAACCTCTGAATCAGATTTTTGCTCAGGTCCCTCAATTTCAGCCAGAAAATACCTGAAATCACAGAAAAACACACAAACTCATAGTAAAGTCCAGAAAAGTGAATTTTAACTAAAAACTAATAAAAATATAATAAAAACTAACTAGAACATACTAAAAAGATACTAAAAACAATGCCAAAAAGTGTATAAATTATCCGCTCATCACAACACCAAACTTAAATTGTTGCTTGTTGATGAGCGGATAATTTGTACGCTTTTTGGCATTGTTTTTAATATGTTTTTAGTATGTTTTAATTAGTTTTTAGTATATTTCTATTAGTTTTTAGTTAAAATTCACTTTTCTGGACTTTACTATGAGTTTGTGTGTTTTTCTGAGATTTCAGGTATTTTTCGGCTGAAATTGAGTGTCCTGAGCAAAAATCTGATTCAGAGGCTGAAAAGGACTACAGATGCTGTTGGATTCTGACCTCCCTGCACTCGAAGTGGATTTTCTGAGCTACAGAAGCCCAATTAGCGCGCTCTCAACGGCGTTGGAAAGTAGACATCCTGGGCTTTCCAGAAATGTATAATAGTCCATACTTTTCCGAGATTTGATGGCCCGAACCGGCGTTCCAAATCAGCTCAAAACTGCCCGGCGTTAAACGCCGGAACTGGCACAAGAATGGGAGTTAAATGCCCAAACTGGCATAAAACCTGGCGTTTAACTCCAAGAGAAGTCTCTACACGAAAATGCTTCAATGCTCAGCCGAAGCACACACCAAGTGGGCCCGGAAGTGGATTTTTATGTAATTTAATCATCTTTGTAAACTCTAGGCTACTAGTTCTTTACAAATATGACCTTTTACTATTGTATTTTCATCTTTGGACATCTAGTTCTTAGATCATCTTGGTTCTTCTGGTTCCCTCTCTGGGGCTGAAGCCAATGATCACTTTTGTTCTTATGTATTTTCAACGGTGGAGTTTCTACACACCATAGATTAAGGTGTGGAGCTCTGCTGTACCTCGAGTATTAATGCAATTACTATTGTTCTTCTATTCAATTCAGCTTATTCTTGTTCTAAGATATTCATTTGCACCCAAGAACATGATGAATTTGATGATTATGTGACACTCATCATCATTCTCACTTATGAACGAGTGCCTGACAACCACTTCTGTTCTACAAGCAAACAAGGCTTGAATGTTTATCTCTTGGATCCCTTGATCGGAATCTTCGTGGTATAAGCTAGAATTGATGGCGGCATTCAAGAGAATCCGGAAGGTCTAAACCTTGTCTATGGTATTCTGAGTAGGATTCAATGATTGAATGACTATGA
>NC_029772.3:23996381-24008522 GCF_000817695.3 Arachis duranensis | reverse complement strand
TTGAGTTTGGACAACTGACGGTTCATCTTGTTGCTTAGATTAGGTATTTTTCTTCAGAGTTCTTAAGAATGAATTCTAGTGTTTCAAGGTGATGTTCTTATCATCACCAAAGCTGATTGATCTTCATCAATTTAGCTCTTGAATGCAATGTTCTGCTGAAGCTTGGCTGACCATGTCTAATTCCTTTAGACTGAAGCTTTATACTACCATTGCATGATTCCTGGAATTCTCATTAAGAATTTTGATACCTTTATTTTATTTTCCACTTAATTTTCGAAAAATCCAAAAAAATTACAAAATCATAAAAATAAAAAATATTTTATGTTTCTTGTTGAGTCTAGTGTCTCATGCTAAGTTTGGTGTCAATTGCAAGTTTCTGTTCTTCTTGCATTCATTCATGTGTCGTAAGTGATTTTCAAGATGTTCTTGATGATTTCCTTGCTCTGATCTTTGAATTCTCTTGACTTGAGTGTTTTGTGTTTCTCATGTGCATTCTCATTTTTTGTTAGTGTCAGTAGTATACAAACTTCTAAGTTTGATGTCTTGCATGCAGTGTTTATTTGATTTTAGTTGCATGTTGAGTATCCCTCATTATTAAAAATCTAAAAATATTTTTAATTTGTGTCTTTTCAAGTCAATAATACAGAGAATTGAAGATTCAGAACATACAGCAGAGGAATTACACAGAAAAAGCTGGGTGTTCAAAACGGCCAGTGAGGAAGGCAAACTAGCGTTTAAACGCCAGTCAGGGTGCCTGGCTGGGCGTTTAACGCCCAAAAGGGTAGAGCTTTGGGCGTTAAACGCCAGAATGTGCACCATTCTGGGCGTTTAACGCCAGGATGGCACAAGAGGGAAGATTCTGTTTTCAATTCAAATTTTTTCAAGTTTTCAAAATTTTTCAAAATCAAATCTTTTCAAATCATATCTTTTCAATCAAATCTTTTTCAAAATCAATTTCTTTCCATTTTCAAAAATACTTGCTATCAATTAATGATTTGATTCAACATCTCAAGTATGTTGCCTTTTCTGTTGAGAAAGGTTTAATGTTTGAATCATATCTTTTCTTGTTAGCCAAGTCATTAATTTTTAAAATCAAATATTTTTAAATTGCTTTTCAAATCATATCTTCTCAATCACATCTTTTTAAAACCATAACTTTTCAATCATATCTTCTTAATCATATCTTTTTCAAAATAGTTTTCAATCAAATCTATTTGATTTCTAATTTCAAAATCTTTTTCAAAAATCACTTGATTTCTTTTCCACTCTTAGTTTTCGAAAATCAATTAGTATTTTTCAAAATATTTTTAAAACCTTTTTAATTAATTTTCGAAAATTTCTTCCCCTCTTCTCACATCCTTCTATTTATGGACTAACACTCATCCTTAATGCACAATTCGATCTCCATCTTTCTTGATAAGTTCGAATTTTCTACCTCTTGCTTCCATTTTTCTTTTTCCTCTGACACCTCAAGGAATCTCTATACTGTGACATAGAGGATTCCATATTTTCTTGTTCTCTTCTCTTTCATATGAGCAGGAGCAAAGACAAAAGCATTCTTGTTAAGGCTGACCCTGAACCTGAAAGGACCTTGAAGCGAAAGCTAAGAGAAGCTAAAGCACAATTCTCTGTAGAGGACCTAACAGAAATCTTCAAAGAAGAAGAAGACATGGCAGCCGAAAACAACAACAATGCCAACAATGCAAGGAAGGTGCTGGGTGACTTCACTGCACCTACTCCCGACTTCTATGGGAGAAGCATCTCTATCCCTGCCATTGGAGTAAACAACTTTGAGCTTAAGCCTCAATTAGTTTCTCTTATGCAACAGAATTGCAAGTTCCATGGACTTCCATTGGAAGATTCTCATCAGTTTTTAACTGAATTCTTGCAAATCTGTGACACTGTCAAGACTAATGGGGTTGACCCTGAGGTCTATAGACTTATGCTATTCCCTTTTGCTGTAAGAGACAGAGCTAGGACATGGCTGGACTCACAACCTAAAGAAAGCCTGAACTCTTGGGAAAAGCTAGTTAATGCCTTCTTGGCAAAGTTCTTTCCACCTCAAAATTGAGTAAGCTTAGAGTGGAAGTCCAAACCTTCAGACAGAAGGAAGGAGAATCCCTCTATGAAGCTTGGGAAAGATACAAACAATTAATCAGAAAGTGTCCTTCTGATATGCTTTCTGAATGGAGCATCATAGGTATTTTCTATGATGGTCTGTCTGAACTGTCCAAGATGTCTTTGGATAGCTCTGCTGGAGGCTCTCTTCATCTGAAGAAGAAACCTGCAGAAGCTCAAGAACTGATTGAAATGGTTTCAAATAACCAATTCATGTACACTTTTGAAAGGAATCCTGTGAACAATGGGACAAATCAGAAGAAAGGAGTTCTTGAGATTGATACTCTGAATGCCATATTGGCTCAGAACAAAATATTGACTCAGCAAGTCAATATGATTTCTAAAAGTCTATCTGGAATGCAAGCTGCACCAGGCAGTACTAAGGACGCTTCATCTGAAGAAGAAGCTTATGATCCTGAGAACCCTTCAATGGAAGAGGTGAATTACATGGGAGAACCCTATGGAAACACCTATAATCCTTCATGGAGAAATCATCCAAATCTTTCATGGAAGGATCAACAAAGACCTCAACAAGGTTTCAACAATAATAATGGTGGAAGAAACAGGTTTAGCAATGGCAAGCCTTTTCCATCATCTTCTCAGCAACAGACAGAGAACTCTAAGCAGAACCACTCTGACTTAGCAACCATGGTCTCTGATCTAATCAAAACCACTCAAAGTTTCATGACTGAAACAAGGTCCTCCATTAGAAATTTAGAGGCACAAGTGGGTCAGCTGAGCAAGAAAATTACTAAACTCCCTCCTAGTACTCTTCCAAGCAATACAGAAGAAAATCCAAAAGGAGAGTGCAAGGCCATCAACATGGCCGAATTTGGAGAGGAGGGCGAGGCAGTGAACGCCACTGAGGAAGACCTCAATGGACATCCACTGGCCTCCAATGAGTTCTCTAATGAGGAACCATGGGAATCTGAGGCTCCCACTGAGACCATAGAGATTCCATTGGATTTACTTATGCCATTTGTTCATACCCTGGGTCGAGTCCCCCGACCCGAGATGTTCTACAGACAAAGCGACCGACCTCTTCAGGTCAGGACAACCCGACCTCTTCTCAAAGATCTCGACCAAGTCACAGGAAAGCCCAAACAAAGGGCCCAAATAGAGGAACACGTCCTAAATTCAAGGGCAGCCCAAGCCCATAGAGATAAAGGCGGTTCCCTTAAAGATGACCTCACTTAAAGATAAGATAACTAACTTATCTTATCCACAGAAGGTCACATCTCACCATTATAAATACACTGGAGCACCCAGGTATAACTCATACTCTGATTCTACTCAATACCTGCTTAATACCCTTGCTAACTTAAGCATCGGAGTCCCTTGCAGGTACCCCCCACCCTCCGGGGATGAAGGATCCGCATCACCACTAAGTCCAACAAGTCGGACACACCAGCTCCGGCCGCTGTACACCTGCCGGACACATCGGCTCCGACCAACACAGAAAATCTCATCCTAGATCGACCTACAGTTTCAGGTAACCCTCGGAACATTGGCGCCGTTGCCGGGGAACCTGGAAGTCATCCCATTAACATGGCGGATGACCATGACAACGACCACGATTCAGGTTTGGAAGATAGAACGCCGCATAAAAACGCGGACACGATACTCAAAGATACTCCAGAAATCAACGGAGAAAAAAATTCATCAAATCCAGGAGTAATAGAAGCACTTCAAAATCGATTGGAGCAACTTGAGAAAGAAGCCCAACATCGACGTGAAAAAGAAGAAGATCTACGCCGGGAAATAAGGCGGCGCCGAGAATTAGAAAATAAGCTTATAAAACTCGAAGCTGATCTCAAAACTAAAGCTACTCGACCATCCACAGAGGATAGCTCTCAGAAAGATCAAGATCCATTCACCAGAGAAATTATAAAAACCAAAATTCCAAAAGATTTCAAGCTTCCAGACATGACTCTATATGACGGCACCTCGGATCCCAACCATCATCTCAGCAACTTCAGAAGTAGAATGTACCTCACTGATGCCTCAGATGCAGTTCGCTGCAAAGCCTTTCCAACAACTCTAACCAAGACAGCCATCAAATGGTTCGACAACCTACCTCCGAAATCCATCTCGAGTTTCGACGACCTCGCCAAGAAGTTCCTGGCCCGATTCTCCATACAAAAGGATAAAGCCAAACACGCACCTAGCCTACTAGGGATCAAGCAAGGAGATCGGGAGAGCCTTCACAACTACATGGAAAGATTCAACAAAACATGCATGGACATACAAAATCTTCCAACAGAAGCTGCCATTATGGGCCTCATAAATGGCCTACGAGAAGGACCATTTAGCCAATCTATATCAAATAGATACCCGACATCCTTAGACGAAGTACAAGAACGGGCACAAAAATACATCAACATGGAAGAAAACTCTTGACTTAGCGAAACCTCAAGGTTCGGTTCTGCCTACCAAGATAAAGAATCAAAGAAAAAGGAAGATCGCTCCGGAGAGAAAATCAAAAAATATCATAACTATACTCCTCTTAGGGTATCCTTGGTAGATGTTTACAAAGAAGTCTGCCATACGGAGAAAATCCCTCCAGCTCGGCCACATAAAGGCAAAAGAGGATGAGGAAATCGGAATGAATACTGTGAATATCACCGACTTCGAGGGCATTCCACCAATGAATGCTTCGACTTGAAAAATGTCATAGAAAAACTAGTAAGAGAAGGAAAACTAGATCGGTTTTTGGCTAATCAGGATGACGAACCAAGAAAAAGAAGAAGGGATGAGGATGTTGGACGATCTGAACGATCACCTCGCACACTGAAAAGACACGTTCACGTAATACACGGCGGATTTGCTGAAGGAGGAATCTCCAAATCATCTCGCAAGCGACACCTCAAAGAGGTATACCACGTGGAAGGAAAAAAGGAAGCCCCAGACATCCCAGCAATCACGTTTACCAAGAAAGATGCATCCAGAATCATCTCGGGACATGACGACCCCATGGTCATTACGATCATACTGGCAAACGCCAACCTTCACCATACACTAATTGACCAGGGAAGCTCTGCCGACATCTTATTCAAAACTGCCTTCGACAAACTCGGTCTAGAAGAAAAAGAGCTAAGAGCATACCCGAACAGCCTGTTCGGACTAGGAGATACCCCAGTTCAACCGCTGGGATACGTATCGCTGCATACAACCTTCGGAAAGGGGAACCAATCCAGAACAATCAAGATAGACTACATCGTGGTCTACGTAAGCTCAGCCTACAATGCCTTAATAGGTCGGACAACGTTAAATCAACTCGGTGCAATAGTTTCAACTCCACATCTATGTATGAAATTCCCAACTGTGGAAGGGATAGCTACAATAAAGGCAGATCAAAAGATGGCACGTTGCTGTTATAATGAAAGCCTAAACCTCCGAGGTGAAGGAGGAGAGTTCCACACAATCAAGATCGGTGGAGTTCAGAGGCGAGAAGAACTCCGACCACAACCCGAAGGAGAAGTAGAAAGAATCCAGATCGGAGACACCTCGGATAAAACAACTAATATTTGCACGATCCTAAAAGGAGACATAAAGGAATCACTAATACGGTTCCTACGAGATAATGTTGATCTCTTCGCATGGAAAGCCGCCGACATGCCAGGTATTGATCCCGAACTAATGAGCCACAAGTTGGCAGTCTATCCGGGATCCCGGTCGGTACAACAAAGACGAAGAAAACTTGGACCAGAACGAGCTCAGGCTGTAGAAGAACAAGTACAAGTGCTACTTGAGGCCGGGTTCATAAGAGAAGTCAAATATCCACTATGGCTAGCAAACGTCGTCTTGGTGAAAAAGTCAAATGGGAAGTGGCGAATGTGCACCGACTACACCGACCTCAACAAAGCCTGCCCAAAAGACCCCTACTCACTCCCAAGCATCGACGCTCTAGTGGATGCTTCATCAGGATATAAGTATCTCTCATTCATGGATGCATATTCAGGGTACAATCAAATCCCCATGTATCCACCAGACCAAGAAAAAACCTCGTTCCTAACACCGAAAGCAAACTACTGTTACATAGTGATGCCTTTTGGTCTCAAGAACGCAGGAGCTACTTATCAAAGGCTAATGAATAAAGTCTTCTCAGATCACATCGGAAAAATTATGGAAGTTTATGTAGACGATATGTTGATAAAGACACAAAGCGAAGATACATTGTTAACCGATTTGATTCAAGTATTCGATACCATAAGGAAACATGGCATGCGACTCAACCCGGCTAAATGCACCTTCGCAGTATGCGACTCGATCTCGCAAAATGCACCTTCGCAGTAGAAGCCGGCAAATTCTTGGGCTTCATGCTCCACAAAGGGGGATTGAAGCAAATCCAGACAAGTGTCGAGCCATACTCAACATGAAGAGCCCAACTTGTATCAAAGAAGTACAACAACTCAACGGGAGGTTGGCCGCTCTATCCCGATTCTTAGCAGGAGCTGCGATAAGATCTCTTCCCTTCTATGCTACTTTAAGAAAGGGAAAACAGTTCGAATGGACGACAGAATGTGAGCAAGCCTTCCTAGACTTCAAGGAGTTCTTAGGACAGCCACCTATCCTATCTCGGCCACGAGAAGGAGAACCGCTCATATTATACCTCGCAGTAGGGAGCCG
This sequence comes from Arachis duranensis, assembly GCF_000817695.3. Lineage (NCBI taxonomy): Eukaryota > Viridiplantae > Streptophyta > Magnoliopsida > Fabales > Fabaceae > Arachis > Arachis duranensis. The sequence goes on along the minus strand of NC_029772.3, from coordinate 24,001,775 downwards.
GGCAATAGCCTCAGCACTAGTCAGAGAAGACGAACATGGGCAAAAACCCGTCTACTTCGTTAGCAAAGCACTACAGGGATCCGAGCTGAACTACCAGAAAATAGAAAAGTTTGCCTACGCCCTGATCCTCACATCTTGGTGGCTTCGTCCATATTTCCAAGCGCATACCATTAAAGTTCGAACCAACCAACCCATAAAAGGGATATTTCAGAAAATAGATCTAGCAGGAAGAATCCTACAATGGGCAATCGAGTTGTCCGAATTCGACCTCCAATACGAGGCGCGTACAGCAATCAAATCGCAACACCTGGCCGACTTCATCGCAGAATTTACAGACATCCCGGAAATCCCCATAGAATGGAACATATACGTAGATGGATCCTCGAATAAAACAGGAAGCGGTGCGGGTGTGATACTCGAAAGCAACCAAGGAACTCAACTTGAGCTCTCCCTTAAATTCGGATTCCCGGCCTCAAACAACCAGGCAGAATACGAAGCACTATTAGCTGGTCTGAAGCTGGCTAGGGAAGTTGGAGCTCAGAAACTTAACTTCTACAGTGACTCACAAGTCATTACCTCACAAATAACGGGAAGCTACCAAGCCAAAGATCCTACCATGAAAAAATATTTGGATAAAACCAAAGAACAGCTCGGACAACTCGGGGAATATAGGATCCACCACATACCTTGTGAGCAAAATGCCCGAGCTGATGCCCTTTCAAAATTAGCCAGCACCAAATCAGGGGGCAACAACAGAAGCCTCATCCAGGAGGTATTACAGAACCCATCAATAGCAGAAGAAGAAAGAATCCTAGCCATAATAGGTCGGGATCAAGGATGGATGACCCCCATAGTAAACTACCTCAAAACAGAAGAACTCCCTACAAATGAAAAGGAGGCAAAGAGGCTGAAAAGGGAGGCACAGTACTACACTATCATAAACAACACGCTGTACAAAAAAGGGATATCAACACCTTTATTAAAATGCGTACCAACTTCCAACACAAAGGAAGTCTTGGAGGAAGTACACAGCGGCATTTGTGGTAATCATCTCGGAGCACAAGCTCTCACCAAAAAGATACTCCGGGCGGGATTCTATTGGCCAACTCTACAAAAGGAGGCTACAGAATTTGTAAGGACATGTCCACCATGCCAGAAGCATGCCAACTTTCACATTGCCCCACCAGAAAAGCTCATCAGCATGACCTCACCCTGGCCATTTGCGAAATGGGGACTCGACCTTCTCGGACCCTTCCCACAGGGATCGGGACAAGTAAAATTCCTCATAGCAGGAGTAGACTATTTCATAAAATGGATCGAGGCAGAACCCCTAGCCAACGCCACCCCAAGCCAATGGACAAGCCGAAGCGGCCAACAAAGTCATATTGGCCGGATTAAAGCGGAGGCTACAAGAAGCAAAGGGAGCTTGGGCCGAAGAACTTCCACAGGTCCTATGGGCATATCGAACAACCCCTCATTCCACTACAAACGAATCACCATTCCGACTAGCATACGGAGCGGAGGCAATGATTCCAATAGAAATCGAAGAAGGATCTCCCCGAGTAGTCCACTACAATGAACAAGCAAACTCCCAACTTCAGAGAGAAGAGATCGACTTGTTACCCGAAATCCAAGAAAGAGCTCGGATCAGGGAAGAAGCCCTAAAGCGACGAATGGCTTCCAGATATAATCAAAAGGTAGTGCCAAGAAGTTTTGCAGAGAATGATCTCATCTTAATCAGAAATAACATCGGAACAACTCGACCAGGAGAAGGAAAGCTGGCAGCAAACTGGAAAGGACCCTACCGAATCATTGAAGTATTGGGGAAGGGCTATTACAGACTGTCCGAGCTTGATGGACGGGAGCTTCCCCGATCATGGCACGCCTGCAACCTAAGAAGGTACTACAGTTAGAAAAGGTAAAGGATCTCACTAAATGGATGCGCTCTTTTTCCTGAAAAGGTTTTTTAATGAGGCACCATATCGAGACCTAGATCGTACCTGACTTAAAGGGACAAGGAAATTCCCACATGTGTATATTTGCATTTTTTCTTTGAATAAAGATTATTTAGATATTCTACAAGATTCCAAGACGCATTAATCTGAAGTATTCATCGTCCGATTATAAAGCAACAGGTCGGCAGAAAGTGAAAAACAAATTCACTGCGCGACCACGATAAAGACAATCATCCGATAAAGGTGAAAACGCGATTCACCCAAAAGACGATCTAAAGACGCCAACCATTTTCTACAAATCGGCAAAGATGAACACAGAATAATGTAAGAAGTTATCGAAAGCAATCTAAAAAAAAGAACTTGACGAGGTCTTACAGATAGCTAATATAATAACTTAAAAGACTGGCCGACGTTCAGAAATCGGACCAAGTCAACCCAAGTTATAAGTAAACCCTGAAAAGAGGTCTGGCCAACCCTATTAAAGAGGATTACTTTAACTTAGAAGGGCCTGACATAACAAAGTCAGCCCAAAACTAAAAAGTTATACAAGTAGTCCCTGAAAGAGATCTGACAAAGATCCAAAAAAGAGGACTACGAAAAATAACTTAAAGGAGACCGACATAATCAAGTCGGACTCCTACCATTAAAAAAGTTATACAAGTAGTCCCTGAAAGAGATTTGACAAAGATCCAAAAAAGAGGACTACGAAAAATAACTTAAAGGAGACCGACATAATCAAGTCGGACTCCTACCATTAAAAAAGTTATACAAGTAGTCCCTGAAAGAGATCTGACAAAGATCCAAAAAAAGGACTACGAAAAATAACTTAAAGGAGACCGACATAATCAAGTCGGACTCCTACCATTAAAAAAGTTATACAAGTAGTCCCTGAAAGAGATCTGACAAAAATCCAAAAAAGAGGACTACGAAAAATAACTTAAAGGAGACCGACATAATCAAGTCGGACTCCTACCATTAAAAAAGTTATACAAGTAGTCCCTGAAAGAGATCTGACAAAGATCCAAAAAAGAGGACTACGAAAAATAACTTAAAGGAGACCAACATAACCAAGTCGGACTCCAACCACTAAAAAGTTATCGACATAATCCCTGAAAAAGACCGAGTAAAGGCCCGAAAAAGGGGATCACTAAAATAACTTTTGAGGGGGACCTACATAAAGAAATCGGTCATAAGGCGCTAAAAATACAAACAAAGAGCGAGGAAACCGAGAAAAAGTTGGACCCCCCACAGGCACGACCTCAAAAGGATCCGAGCTACAAATGATAAAGCACGCAAACAACCTAAAGAGGCAAGAACAGCAAAATTTCAACAGATATCATGCATAATACGATAAGAGCTTCAAGAGATCACCACAAAATCAACCTCAGAAACTACTTTTGTTTTTCAAAAAGAGTTGCAAGACAGACAACTAGAAGCGTCAAACAAAACAAAGTTCAAAAGCCCACAAACCGGGCTATTTACACAAAATATCCAGAAAAAGATCAGCTAAAGATCGAGAGCTTTCCCGGCAGCATCAGTATGAGGAGAAGGCGGACAAGTCTGAAGGGGCACGGCATCTACGGTTCCATCATCCCGGTTCAGAATCTGGCAATCCGAATCAGATGTAACGGGAGGAACAGAGGAGGTCGATACCTTAAGAGAAGGCACTGGGGGAGGATCAGTCTCTTCATCATCCTGGTCATCAGGGACAATCTTACCATCTCTCATGACATTATCCAGGCTGATGAGAGTCAAGTCGGCATCAGGAGCAACAACCCGGAACTGTTCCATCAGTTTCTCGGAGGCAGCAGTTACGCTACCCACAAGGTGACCCTGAAGCTCACTATAATTAACCCGAGCTGTTTCCAACTCCTCCCGAAGACGCATCAATTCCCTATAAGCCGAGACATAGCTATCCTTATGTTTCAAAGCCATGTCTTCGACCAGCTTCAGAGAAGCGGCAAGGGCAATAGAGTTGGCCTTCTCACCCTCCAGTTCCTTTTCCACCTTGGCCAACTTCACCTCCAACTCCTCCTTCAGACCCTTGATTCGATCAAACTCTGACTTGGCCTCCTCCATAAAAGATTTGGTAGCATGAACCGGAATCCCCTGAATTGTTCGAAAAATAGCCGCACCCATGTGGGCCATCTTCACACTATTTTGGGTAATAAAATACAAATGCTTTAAAAGAGACACGTCGTCCATAGAAAGCCCACCATAGGGGGCAATTTGCTGGTCAACAAATTCAATATGATCAAAGTCCGGAGCATCCAAGTTAAAGGGTTCGGATGTTTTTTGCTTTTTCGAAGGTGTGGAACCAGAAGCAGTAGCAGAAGTTTGAGGAGGATCAACCTGATGAAACTGGGGAGTAGGAATTACTTTCCTCGGCCCAAGGGAACTCGGCACAAGGGGCTTCAGGGGGACCTGTGAAGATCCCTCGCCGGCCACCTTGGCCGAGATGTTCAGAGCAGCAGTTGCCTTCTTTGCCCTTTTGAAGACCTTCATAGAGTCGTTATTCTTTGACATCTCTACAAAACACAAAAACAGTCATGACAAAGAATTACAATAGAGGAAGAAAAAGGAAATAAGTACAGAAATAAGTCAGATAAATACCCAAAACAGTTCGAACCAAAGATGGGTCATTCAAAAACCTTTTTGTATCAAGATGGGGCGGCTTCCCCCATAGATCCTTAAGAACAACAACAAAAGCACGCTCAACATCATCAAGCATCTCCCAAGTATAACGAGACACTCTCACATCCCTCTGCCACTCTAGAGGGAAAGAAGGCTCATCATTTTCGTCAAGAAAAAAGGGGCGGGCCCCCTCGACAGCACGAACCTTAAAAAAGTAATTCTTGAAATCCTTAAAGGACTCATCATACATAGCAAAAACTTTGTGGCCCTGGGCGGACCTGAAGGAAACCCAGGAAGCCTTCTTTTTTAAAGAACCGCCAAGCTTGGTAGAAACAAACAAGTAAAGAAACAAAGTCTGGGAAGGTGTTACATCTAGTTCATGGCAGAGAAGTTGAAAAATTTTAATAAAACCCCAGGAATTGGGGTGAAGCTGGGATGGAACAATATTACACGACCACAACAGGTCGGTTTCAAAAGCAGTAAAAGGAAAAGTAACATTCAACTGGCTGAAAAAGTATTCATAGGCATAAAAGAAGGGACGCTCCCTCTCAATGGAAGTCAGAAAGCAAACCCTCTCATCAGAATCAGGAGCAACAAGCTCGTAATCCCCCTCACAAGCATTGTTACCACAAATCCTATGACGCTTCCTCAGCTCTGTGCAAAATTCAGCATCCACAACGGAAACACACAACAAAACAAGGGAGTCCAGCCAATCGGACATCCCCTCGGGAACTCTGGAAGACATCTCTACAATGTTATTGCGAGAAGACATGAGGCCAACTAAATCCTACAAAGTAAGAAAAAA
>NC_029772.3:23993456-23995422 GCF_000817695.3 Arachis duranensis | reverse complement strand
CAAGGGCAGCCCAAGCCCATAGAGATAAAGGCGGTTCCCTTAAAGATGACCTCACTTAAAGATAAGATAAAGATAAGATAAGATAACTAACTTATCTTATCCACAGAAGGTCACATCTCACCATTATAAATACACTGGAGCACCCAGGTATAACTCATACTCTGATTCTACTCAATACCTGCTTAATACCTTTGCTAACTTAAGTATCGGAGTCCCTTGCAGGTACCCCCCACCCTCCGGGGACGAAGGATCCGCATCACCACCAAGTCCAACAAGTCGGACACACCAGCTCCGGCCGCCGTACACCTGCCGGACACGTCGGCTCCGACCAACACAGAAGATCTCATCCTAGATCGACCTACAGTTTCAGGTAACCCTCGAAACACCATTCATGAGCTCTAATGAGTATTCTTCCTCTGAAGAGGATGAAGATGTCACTGAAGATCAAGTTGCCAAGTACCTTGGAGCAATCATGAAGCTAAATGACAAGTTATTTGGTAATGAGACTTGGGAGAACGAACCTCCTTTGCTCACCAAAGAACTGGATGACTTGTCTAGGCAGAGATTACCTCAAGAGAGACAAGATCCTGGGAAGTTCTCAATACCTTGTACCATAGGCACCATGACCTTTAAGAAGGCTCTGTATGACCTAGGGTCAAGTGTAAACCTCATGCCTCTCTCTGTAATGGAGAAGCTAGGGATCTTTGAGGTGCAAGGTGCAAAGATCTCACTAGAGATGGCAGACAATTCAAGAAAACAAGCTTATGGACTTGTAGAGGATGTTCTGTTAAAAGTTGAAGACCATTACATCCCTGCTGACTTCATAGTCCTAGAGACTGGGAAGTACATGGATGAATCCATCATCCTTGGCAGACCCTTCCTAGCCACAGCAAAGGCTGTGATTGATGTGGACAGAGGAGAATTGATCATTCAAGTGAATGAAGAATCCCTTGTGTTTAAGGCTCAAGGATATCCCTCTGTAACCATGGAGAGGAAGCATGAAGAGCTTCTCTCAAAACAGAGCCAAACAGCCCCCACAGTCAAACTCTAAGTTTGGTGTTGGGAGGCTACAACCAACTTCTAAGTTTGGTGTTGAACCCCCACATTCAAACTCTAAGTTTGGTGTTGGGAGGTTCCAACATTGCTCTGAGTATCCGTGAGGCTCCATGAGAGCCCTCTGTCAAGCTACTGACATTAAAGAAGCGCTTGTTGGGAGACAACCCAATGTTATATTTTATCCATTTTCCTTTGTTATTTCATGTTTTCTGTAGGTTGATGATCATGAGAAATCACAAAATCAGTTGAAAAAGCAAAAACAAAATGAAAAACAGAAAGAAAAATAGCACACCCTGGAGGAGAACTTGCTGGCGTTTAAACGCCAGTGAAGCTAGCAAATGGGCGTTTAACGCCCAGTCTGGCACCATTCTGGGCGTTTAACGCCAGAAAGGGGCACCAGACTGGCGTTAAACACCAGGAAAGGGCAAGAAGCTGGCGTTAAACGCCAGAAATGGGCACCAGCCCGGCGTTTAACGCCAGAATTGGCATGAAGAGCATTTTTGCTCGCCACTTGGTGCAGGGATGACTTTTCCTTGACACCTCAGGATCTGTGGACCCCACAGGATCCCCACCTACCCCACCACTCTCTCTCTTCTTCACCCATTCACCAATCACCTCAACACCTCTTCCCCAAAAATCCCTCACCTATCAAATCCCATCTTTCTCTTCACCACTCACATCCATCCTTCATAAAACCCTACCATTCAAATTCAAACCACTTTCCCTCCCAAACCCTCCCTCACATAGCCGAACCCTACCCCTCTCCTCATTCCTATATAAACCTATCTTCACTCCTTCATCTTCACACAACCTAACCACTACTTCTCCCCCTTTGGCCGAACCACAAAGCCATCTCCATCTCCTTCATTTCTTCTTCTTCTACTCTCTTCTTTCTTCTTTTGCTCGAGGA
>NC_029772.3:23992861-23993182 GCF_000817695.3 Arachis duranensis | reverse complement strand
TGAATATCCGGAGATCCGACATGAGATCCGAAGAAGAGGTTGGGAAGTTCTTACCAACCTCATTCAACAAGTCAGAATCTTAATGGTTCAAGAGTTCTATGCCAATGCATGGATCACCAAGAACCATGATCAAAGTGTGAACCCGGACCCAAAGAATTGGCTTACAATGGTTCGGGGGAAATACTTAGATTTTAGTCTGGAAAATGTAAGGTTGGCATTCAACTTGCCCATGATGCAAGTAGATGAACACCCTTATACTAGAAGGGTCAACTTTGATCAAAGGTTGGACCAAGTCCTCATAGACATTTGTGAAGAGGGCGC
>NC_029772.3:23987370-23992766 GCF_000817695.3 Arachis duranensis | reverse complement strand
TGGCTAGGGGATGGTTGGAGTTTATCCAACGCTCAATCATTCCCACTAGCAACCGGTCCGAAGTTACTATAGACCGGGCTATCATGATTCATAGCATCATGATTGGAGAGGAAGTAGAAGTTCATGAGGTTATAGCCCAAGAACTTTATAAGGTGGCGGACAAGTCCTCTACCTTGGCAAGGTTAGCCTTTCCTCATCTCATTTGTCACCTCTGTTATTCAGTTGGAGTTGACATAGACGGAAACACCCTCATTGATGAGGACAAGCCCATCACTAAGAAAAGGATGGAGCAAACAAGAGATCCCACTCATCATGAAATCCCTGAGATGCATCAAGGGATGCACTTTCCTGCACAAAACTATTGGGAGCAAATCAACACCTCCCTAGGAGAATTGAGTTCCAACATGGGACAACTAAGGGTGGAGCACCAAGAACATTCCATTATCCTCCATGAAATTAGAGAAGATAAAAGAATCATGAGAGATGAGCAACAAAGGCAAGAAGAGACATTGAGGAGCTCAAGCACTCCATAAGATCTTCAAGAGGAAGAACAAGCCGCCATCACTAAGGTGGACCCGTTCTTTAATCTCCGTGTTCTTTATTTTCCTGTTTTTCGAAAATTATGCTTATGTTTATCTATGTTTGTGTTTGATGATCATTAATGTCTTAGTGTCTATGCCTTAAAGTTATGAATGTCCTATGAATCCATCACCTCTCTTAAATGAAAAATGTTAAGAGAAAGAGAGAGAAAAATGAAAAAAAAAAGAGAAAAAAAAAGAAAAAAATAAAGTTGTGATCCAAAGCATAAAGAGTGTGCTTAAGAACCCTGGACACCTCTAATTGGGGACTCTAGCAAAGTTGAGTCACAATCTGAAAAGGTTCACCCAGTTATGTGTCTGTGGCATGTATGTATCCGGTGGTAATACTGGAAGACAGAGTGCTTTGGGCCACAGCCAAGACTCAATAAGTAGCTGTGTTCAAGAATCATCATACTTAACTAGGAGAGTCAATAACACTATCTAGATTCTGAGTTCCTATAGAAGCCAATCATTCTGAATTTCAAAGGATAGAGTGAGATGCCAAAACTATTCAGAGGCAAAAAGCTAAAGTCCCGCTCATCTAATTAATACTGATCTTCATAGATGTTTTTGGAGTTCATTGCATATTCTCTTCTTTTTATCTTATTTGATTTTCAGTTGCTTGGGGACAAGCAACAATTTAAGTTTGGTGTTGTGATGAATTTTGGCATTGTTCTTAGTATGTTTTTAGTATGTTTTAGTTAGTTTTTAGTATATTTTTATTAGTTTTTAGTTAAAATTCACTTTTCTGGATTTTACTATGAGTTTGTGTATTTTTTTTTATTTCAGGTATTTTCTGGCTGAAATTGAGGGACCTGAGCAAAAATCTGATTCAGAGGCTGAAAAGGACTGCAGATGCTATTGGATTCTAACCTCCCTGCACTCGAAGTGAATTTTCTGGAGCTACAGAAGCTCAATTGACGCGCTCTCAACAGCGTTGGAAAGTAGACATCCTGGGTTTCCAGCAATGTATAATAGTCCATACTTTGCCCGATATTTGATGGCCCAAACCGGCGTTCAAAATCAGCTCAAAACTGCCCGGCGTTAAACGCCGGAACTGGCACAAGAATGGGAGTTAAACGCCCAAACTGGCATAAAAGCTGGCGTTTAACTCCAAGAGAAGTCTCTACATGAAAATGCTTCAATGCTCAGCCCAAGCACACACCAATTGGGCCCGGAAGTGGATTTTTATGTAATTTACTCATCTTTGTAAACCCTAGGCTACTAGTTCTCTACAAATAGGACCTTTTACTATTGTATTTTCATCTTTGGACATCTAGTTCTTAGATCATCTTGGTTCTTCTGGTTCCCTCTCTGGGGCCGAAGCCAATGATCACTTTTGTTCTTATGTATTTTCAACGGTGGAGTTTCTACACACCATAGATTAAGGTGTGGAGCTCTGCTGTACCTCGAGTATTAATGCAATTACTATTGTTCTTCTATTCAATTCAGCTTATTCTCGTTCTAAGATATTCATTTGCACCCAAGAACATGATGAATGTGATGATTATGTGACACTCATCATCATTCTCACTTATGAACGAGTGCCTGACAACCACTTCTGTTCTACAAGCAAACAAGGCTTGAATGTTTATCTCTTGGATCCCTTGATCGGAATCTTCGTGGTATAAGCTAGAATTGATGGCGGCATTCAAGAGAATCCGGAAGGTCTAAACCTTGTCTATGGTATTCTGAGTAGGATTCAATGATTGAAGGACTGTGACGAGCTTCAAACTCCTGAAGGCTGGGCGTTAGTGACAAACGCAAAAGAATCAATGGATTCTATTCCAACCTGATTGAGAACCGACAGATGATTAGCCGTGCCGTGACAGGGTGCGTTGAACATTTTCACTGAGAGGATGGGAGGTAGACACTGACAACGGTAAAACCCTACATACAGCTTGCCATGGAAAGGAGTAAGAAGGATTGGATGAAGACAGTAGGAAAGCAGAGAGACGGAAGGGACAAAGCATCTCCATACGCTTGTCTGAAATTCTCACCAATGAATTACATAAGTATCTCTATCTTTATCTTTATGTTTTATTCATACATCATCCATAACCATTTGAGTTTGCTTGACTAAGATTTACAAGGTGACCATAGCTTGCTTCATACCAACAATCTCTGTGGGATTGACCCTTACTCGCGTAAGGTTTATTACTTGGACGACCAAGTACACTTGCTGGTTAGTTGTGTGAAGTTGTGATAAATAGTTGAGATTGCAATTGAGCGTACCATGTTGATGGCGCCATTGATGATCACAATTTCGTGCACCACTTGTCCCCAAGCAACTGAAAATCAAATAAGATAAAAAGAAGAGAATATGCAATAAATTCCAAAAACATCTATGAAGATCAGTATTAATTAGATGAGCGGGGCTTTTAGCTTTTTGCCTCTGAACAGTTTTGGCATCTCACTTTATCCTTTGAAATTCAGAACGATTGGCTTCTATAGGAACTCAGAATCCAGTTGTGTTATTGATTCTCCTAGTTAAGTTTGATGATTCTTGAACACAGCTACTTTATGAGTCTTGGCCGTGGCCCAAAGCACTCTGTCTTCCAGTATTACCACCGGATACATACATGCAACATACACATAACTGGGTGAACCTTTTCAGATTGTGACTCAGCTTTGCTAGAGTCCCCAATTAGAGGTGTCCTGGGTTCTTAAGCACACTCTTAAGCACACTCAGCTTCAAGAATCATTTTTATAATTTTTCAGATCCTCAGTAACATGTCTTCTTTTTCATCATTCTTTCAAGAGCCAACATTCATGAACAACAAATTCAAAAGACATATGCACTGTTTAAGCATACATTCAAAAATCAAAAGTATTGCCACCACATTAAAATAATTAATCTGTTATAAAATTCAAAATTCATGCAATTCTTCTCTTTTTCAATTAAGAACATTTTTCATTTAAGAAAGGTGACGGATTCATAGGACATTCATAACTTTAAGGCATAGACACTAAGACACTAATGATCATAAGACACAAACATAGATAAACATAAGCATAAAAATTCGAAAAACAGAAAAATAAAGAACAAGGAGATTAAAGAACGGGTCCACCTTAGTGATGGCGGCTTGTTCTTCCTCTTGAAGATCTTATGGAGTGCTTGAGCTCCTCAATGTCTCTTCCTTGCCTTTGCTGCTCCTCTCTCATGATTCTTTGATCTTTTCTAATTTCATGGAGGAGGATGGAATGTTCTTGGTGCTCCACCCTTAGTTGTCCCATGTTGGAACTCAATTCTCCTAGGGAGGTGTTGATTTGCTCCCAATAGTTTTGTGGAGGAAAGTGCATCCCTTGAGGCATCTCAGGGATTTCATGATGAGGAATTTCCTCATGCCCATGTCTATGAGTGGGATCTCCTGTTTGCATTGAGCTCCTTCCACACAGATATCCATGAGGACTTGGTCCAACCTTTGATTAAAGTTGACCTTTTTTTGAGTTTGAAAGGGACCTCGGGGATCACCTTCTTCATGGCCACAACTTAATAGAAGTGGTCTTGATGCACCCTTGAGGTGAATTTCTCCATCTCCCATGACTCGGAGGTGGAAGCTTTTGCCTTCCCTTTCCTCTTTCTAGAGGTTTCTTCGGCCTTAGATGCCATAAATGGTTATGGAAAAACAAAAAGCAATGCTTTTACCACACCAAACTTAGAAGGTTTGCTCGTCCTCGAGCAAAAGAAGAAAGAAGATAGTAGAAGAAGAAGAAATAGAGGAGATGGAGGTGGCTTTATTTTTCGGCCATGGGGGAGAAGTAATGTGTAGGTTGTGTGAAAATGAAGGAGTGATGATGGGTTTATATAGGGGTGGAGAGAAGGGTAAGGTTCGGCCATTATGGGTGGGTTTGGGAGGGAAAGTGGTTTGAATTTGAATGATGAGGCAGGTGGGGATTTATGAAGGATGGATTTGAGTGGTGAAGAGAACAGTGGGATTTGATAGGTGAGGGGTTTTTTAGGGAAGAGGTGTTAAGGTGATTGGTGAAGAAGAGAGAGAGTGGTGGGGTAGGTGGGGATCCTGTGGGGTCCACAGATCCTGAGGTGTCAAGGAAAATTCATCCCTGCACTAAGTGGCGAGCAAAGATGCTCCTTCTGCCAATTCTGGCGTTAAACGCCGGGCTGGTGCCCATTTCTAGCGTTTAACACCAGCTTCTTGCCCCTTCCTGGCGTTTAACGCCAGTCTGGTGCCCCCTTTCTGGCGTTAAACGCCCAGAATGGTGCCAGACTGGGTGTTAAACGCCCATTTGCTGTCTTCACTGGCGTTTAAACGCCAGCAAGTTTTCCTTCAGGGTGTGCTATTTTTCTTTCTGTTTTTCATGCTGTTTTTGCTTTTTCAATTGATTTTGTGACTTCACTTGATCATCAACCTACAGAAAACATAAAATAACAAAAGGAAAATAGATAAATATAACATTGGGTTGCCTCCCAACAAGCGCTTCTTTAATATCAGTAGCTTGACAGTGGGCTCTCATGGAGCCTCACAGATACTCAGAGCAATGTTGGAACCTCCCAACACCAAACTTAGAATTTGGTTGTGGCCTCCCAACACCAAACTTAGAGTTTGACTATGGGGGCTCTATTTGACTCTGTTTTGAGAGAAGTTCTTCATGCTTCCTCTCCATGGTTACAAAGGGATAGCCTTGAGCCTTAAACACAAGGGATTCTTCATTCACTTGAATGATCAATTCTCCTCTGTCAACATCAATCACAGCCTTTGCTGTGGCTAGGAAGGGTATGCCAAGGATGATGGATTCATCCATGCACTTCCCAATCTCTAGGACTATAAAATCAGCAGGGATGTAATGGTCTTCAAT
>NC_029772.3:23982939-23987284 GCF_000817695.3 Arachis duranensis | reverse complement strand
TCTGCCATCTCTACTGAGATTCTTGCAGCTTGTACCTCAAAGATCCCTAGCTTCTCCATTACAGAGAGAGGCATGAGGTTTATACTTGACCCTAGGTCAAACAGAGCCTTCTTGAAGGTCATGGTGCCTACTGTACAAGGTATTGAGAACTTCCCAGGGTCCTGTCTCTTTTGAGGTAATCTTTGCCTAGTCAAGTCATCCAGTTCTTTGGTGAGCAAAGGGGGTTCATCCTCCCAAGTCTCATTACAAAATAACTTGTCATTTAGCTTCATGATTGCTCCAAGGTACTTAGCAACTTGCTCTTCAGTGACATCTTCATCCTCTTCAATGGAAGAATACTCATCAGAGCTCATGAATGGCAGAAGTAAATCGAATGGAATCTCTATGGTCTCAGTGTGAGCCTCAGATTTCCATGGTTCCTCATTAGGGAACTCATTGGAGGCTAGTGGACGTCCATTGAGGTCTTCCTCAGTGGCGATCACTGCCTCTTCCTCCTCTCCAAATCCGGCCATGTTGATGGCCTTACACTCTCCTTTTGGATTCTCTTCTGTATTGCTTGGGAGAGAGCTAGGAGGGAGTTCAGTAATTTTCTTACTCAGATGAGCCACTTGTGCCTCCAAGTTTCTAATGGAGGATCTTGTTTCAGTCATGAAACTTTGAGTGGTTTTGATTAGATCAGAGACCATGGTTGCTAAGTCAGAGTGGCTCTGCTTAGAATTCTCTTTCTGTTGCTAAGAAGATGATGGAAAAGGCTTGCCATTGCTAAACTTGTTTCTTTTACCATTATTGTTGTTGAAACCGTGTTGAGGTCTCTGTTGATCCTTCCATGAGAGATTTGGATGATTTCTCCATGAAGGATTATAGGTGTTTCCATAGGGTTCTCCCATGTAATTCACTTCTTCCATTGAAGGGTTCTCAGGATCATAAGCTTCTTCTTCAGATGAAGCGTCCCTAGTACTGCCTGGTGCAGTTTGCATTCCAGATAGACTTTGAGAAATCATATTGACTTGCTGAGTCAATATTTTGTTCTGAGCTAATATGACATTCAGAGTATCAATCTCAAGAACTCCTTTCTTTTGATTTGTCCCATTGTTCACGGGATTCCTTTCAGAAGTGTACATGAATTAGTTATTTGCAACCATTTCAATGAGTTCTTGAGCTTCTACAGGCGTCTTCTTCAGATGAAGAGATCCTCCAACAGAGCTGTCCAATGACATCTTGGACAGTTCAGACAGACCATCATAGAAGATGCCTATGATGCTCCATCAGAAAGCATGTCAGAAGGACATTTTCTGATCAATTGTTTGTATCTTACCCAAGCTTCATAGAGGGATTCACCTTCCTTCTGTCTGAAGGTTTGGACTTCCACTCTAAGCTTACTCAATTTTTGAGGTGGAAAGAACTTTGCCAAGAAGCCATTGACTAGCTTTTCCCAAGAGTTCAGGCTTTCTTTAGGTTGTGAGTCCAACCATATCCTAGCTCTATCTCTTACAGCAAAAGGGAATAGCATAAGTCTGTAGACCTCAGGGTCAACCCCATTGGTCTTGACAATGTCACAAATTTGCAAGAATTCAGCTAAAAACTGATGAGGATCTTCCAATGGAAGTCCATGGAACTTGCAATTCTGTTGCATTAGAGAAACTAATTGAGGTTTAAGCTTAAAGTTGTTTGCTCCAATGGCAGGGATAGAGATGCTTCTCCCATAGAAGTCAGGAGTAGGTGCAGTAAAGTCACCCAGCACCTTCCTTGCATTATTCGCATTGTTGTTGTTTTCGGCTGCCATGTCTTCTTCTTGTTTGAAGATTTCTGTTAGGTCCTCTACAGAGAGTAGTGCTTTAGCTTCTCTTAGCTTTCGCTTTAAGGTCCTTTCAGGTTCAGGGTCAGCCTCAACAAGAATGCTTTTGTCTTTGTTCCTGCTCATATGAAAGAGAAGAGAATAAGAAAATATAGAATCCTCTATGTCACAGTATAGAGATTCCTTGAGGTGTCAGAGGAAAAGAAAAATAGAAGGAAGAGGTAGAAGAATTCAAACTTATCAAGAAAGACAGAGTTCAAATTGTGCATTGAGGAGGAGTGTTAGTCCATAAATAGAAGGATGTGAGAAGAGAGAAAGAAATTTTCAAAAATTAAGGTGAATTAATTAAAAGAAATTTTGAAAAAAATGGTAATTGATTTTCGAAAACCAAGATTGGAAAAGAAATTAAGTGAAATTTGAAAAAGATTTTGAAATTAGAAATCAAAAAGATATGATTGAAAACTATTTTGAAAAAGATTTGATTAGAAATATATTATTGAAAAGTTATGGTTTTAAAGAGATATGATTGAAAAGATATGATTTGAAAAACAATTACAAAAAATTTGATTTTGAAAATTAATGACTTGGCTAACAAGAAATTTGAAAGATATGATTCAGACATTAAACCTCTCTCAACAGAAAAGGCAACATACTTGAAATGTTGAATAAAATCATCAATTGTTAGCAAGTATTTTTGAAAATGAAAAGAAATTGATTTTGAAAATATATGATTGAAAAGATATGATTTGAAAAAGATTTGATTTTGAAAAATTATGGAAACTTAAAAAAAATTGAATTAAAAACAAAATCTTCCCTCTTGTGCCATCCTGGCGTTAAACGCCCAGAATGGTATCCATTCTGGCGTTTAACGCCCAAAATGCTACCTTTTTGGGCGTTAAACGCCTAGCCAGGCACCCTGGCTGGCGTTTAAATGCCAGTTTTCCTTCCTCACTGGGCATTTTGAACGCCCAGCTTTTTCTGTGTAATTCCTCTACTGTATGTTCTGAATCTTCAATTCTCTGTATTATTGACTTGAAAAGACACAAATTAAAAATTTTTTTTTGGATTTTTAATAATGAGGAATAATCAAAATGCAACTAAAATCAAATAAACAATGCATGCAAGACACCAAACTTAGAAGTTTGTATACTACTGACACTAACAAGTTGAGAATGCATATGAGAAACAACAAAACACTCAAGACAAGAGAATTTAAAGATCAGAGCAAGGAAATCATCAAGAACAACTTGAAGATCAATGAAGAACATAATGCATGTAAATTTTTTTTCGAAAATTAGAAGAATAAAGACATGCAATTGACACAAATCTTAAAATTAGACACTAGACTCAAACAAGAAACATAAAAATATTTTTTTGGTTTTAAGATTTTATAATTTTTTTGGATTTTTCGGTAATTGATTGGAAAAGAAAATAAGGATATCAAAATTCTTAATAAGAATTTCCAGGAATCATGCAATGTTAGTCTAAAGTTAGTCTAAAGGAATTACACATGGCTAGCCAAGCATCAGCAGGACATTACATTCAAGAGCTAAATTGATGAAAATCAATCGGCTTTGGTGATGATAAGAACATCACCTTGAAACTATAGAATTCATTCTTAAAAATTCTGAAGAAAAATACCTAATCTAATCAACAAGATGAACCGTCAGTTGTCCAAACTCAAACAATCCCCGGCAACGGCGCCAAAAACTTGGTGTTGTTGCCGGATCAAAACTTGGCACAGTTATTGCAGGGAACAAATGCAAAACTGTAGTTAGGACATTTAATTTCCCGGCAACGGCGCCAAAAACTTGGTGCACAAAATTGTGATCATCAATGGTGCCATCAACATGGTACGCTCAATTGCAATCTCAACTCTTTATCACAACTTCACACAACTAACCAGCAAGTGCACTGGGTCGTCCAAGTAATTAACCTTACGCGAGTAAGGCTCGATCCGACGGAGATTGTTGGTATGAAGCAAGCTATGGTCATCTTGTAAATCTCAGTCAGGCAGATTCAAATGGTTATGGAGGATAGATAATCAAAAGATGAATAAAACATAAAATAAAAATAGAGATACTTATGTAATTCATTAGTGAGAATTTCAGATAAGCGTATGGAGATGCTTTGTCCCTTCTGTCTCTCTGCTTTCCTACTGTCTTCATCCAATCCTTCTTACTACTTTCCATGGCAAGCTGTATGTTGGGCATCACCGTTGTCAACGGCTACAGTCCCGTCCTCTCAGTGAAAATGTTCAATGCGCTCTGTCACAGCACGGCTAATCATCTGTCGGTTCTCAATCAGGTTGGAATAGAATCCAGTGATTCTTTTGTGTCTGTCACTAACGCCCAGCCTTCAGGAGTTTGAAGCTCGTCACAGTCATTCAATCCTTGAATCCTACTCAAAATACCACATACAAGGTTTAGACCTTCCGGATTCTCTTGAATGCCGCCATCAATTCTAGCTTATACCACGAAGATTCTGATTAAGGAATCCAAGAGATAAACATTCAAGCCTTGTTTGCTTGTAGAACGGAAGTGGTTGTCA
>NC_029772.3:23982538-23982837 GCF_000817695.3 Arachis duranensis | reverse complement strand
AAGAACAAGTGATATCTTAGAACAAGAACAAGCGGAATTGAATGGAAGAACAATAGTAATTGCATTAATACTCGAGGTATAGCAGAGCTCCACACCTTAATCTATGGTGTGTAGAAACTCCACCGTTGAAAATACGTAAGAACAAGGTCTAGGCATGGCCGAATGGCCAGCCTCCCAAAGAGAGTTCAATCATAAAAACATGATCAAAAGATGATCCAAAGATTGAAAGATGCCTAATACAATAGCAAAAGGTCCTATTTGTAGAGAACTAGTAGCTTAGGGTTTACAAAGATGAGTAA
>NC_029772.3:23981437-23982474 GCF_000817695.3 Arachis duranensis | reverse complement strand
CTTGGTGTGTGCTTGGGCTGAGCATTGAAGCATTTTCGTGTAGAGACTTTTCTTGGAGTTAAACGCCAGCTTTTGTGCCAGTTTGGGCGTTTAACTCCCATTGTTGTGCCAGTCTGGCGTTAAACGCCAAAATTCTTGAGCTGACTTGGAGCGCCTGTTTGGGCCATCAAATCTCGGGCAAAGTATGAACTATTATACATTGCTGGAAAGCCCAAGATGTCTACTTTCCAACGCTACTGAGAGCGCGCCAATTGGGCTTCTTTAGCTCCAGAAAATCCACTTCGAGTGCAGGGAGGTCAGAATCCAACAGCATCTGCAGTCCTTTTCAGCCTCTGAATCAGATTTTTGCTCAGGTCCCTCAATTTCAGCCAGAAAATACCTGAAATCACAGAAAAACACAAACTCAAAGTAAAGTCCAGAAAAGTGAATTTTAACTAAAAACTAATAAAAATATAATAAAAACTAACTAGAACATACTAAAAACATACTAAAAACAATGTCAAAAAGTGTATAAATTATTCGCTCATCATTTAGCTTCCTTTATTTTTGTGCTATGACTCTCAAGTGTGATGACTCGGTCCCAACCGAATTCTAGCTTAGCCAATTTTGATCTTGAAATCGAAAGGACTTTGTTACACACTCGGCAAGCTAGACGACGGTTGAACTACACGCTTAGTACTTCGGTCCCCCTTGAGGAACATACCGAATCACTAGACGGTACCGAGAGTGACTGGAGTCCTCTACTTCCTATTCTTCTGTTGACATTAATGATACATCTTTGCATTCAACAAGTGAACCACACATGGCGGAGCCACGCCGGATCACTTTACATGAACAAAGAGCTCTGGATATTGTGCTCCAACCATTGCAAGTGAGGTATCCCAACCTTGATCTGAACTTTGAATTGAAGAGTAGTGATGAGCGGATAATTTATACGCTTTTTGGCATCGTTTTTAGTATGTTTTTAGTATATTTTAGTTAGTTTTTATTATATTTTTATTAGTTTTTAGTTAAAATTCACTTTTCTGGACTTTACT
>NC_029772.3:23980667-23981320 GCF_000817695.3 Arachis duranensis | reverse complement strand
CCTGAGCAAAAATCTGATTCAGAGGCTGAAAAGGACTGCAGATGCTGTTGGATTCTGACCTCCCTGAACTCGAAGTGAATTTTCTAGAGTTACAGAAGCCCAATTGGCGCGCTCTCAACGGCGTTGGAAAGTAGACATTCTGGGCTTTCCAGCAATATATAATAGTCCATACTTTGCCCGAGATTTGATGGCCCAAACCGGCATTGCAAATTAGCTTCAGAATTCCCAGCGTTTAACGCCGAAACTGGCATAAAAATTGGAGTTAAACGCCCAAACTGGCATAAAAGCTGGCGTTTAACTCCAGAAAAAGTCTCTACACATGAAAGATTCAATGCTCAGCCCAAGCACACACTAAGTGGACCCCGGAAGTGGATTTTTACGTCATTTACTCATTTATATATACCCTAGGTTACTAGTTCACTATTAATAGGATCTTTTGACATTGTATCTACACCTCATGACACTTTACACGTTTCTAATTGTATCTTCTACGGCATGAGTCTCTAAACCCCATGGTTGGGGGTGAGGAGCTCTGCTGTGTCTTGATGGATTAATGCAATTACTATTGTTTTTCATTCAATCACGCTTGCTTCTATTCTAAGATATCACTTGTTCCTAAACCTGATGAATGTGATGATCCGTGACACTCATCA
>NC_029772.3:23979315-23980564 GCF_000817695.3 Arachis duranensis | reverse complement strand
GAAGAAGACAGTAGGAAAGCAGAGATTCAGAAGATAGAGCATCTCCGAAACCTCAACCTGTTCTCCATTACTGCAAAACAAGTACTTATTTCATGTTCTTTTACTTTTTACAATCAACCCTGATAATTATTGATATCCTGACTAAGAGTTACAAGATAACCATAGCTTGCTTCAAGCCGACAATCTCCGTGGGATCGACCCTTACTCACGTAAGGTATTACTTGGACGACCTAGTGCACTTGCTGGTTAGTTGTGCGGAATTGCAAAAGTGTGATTGCAATTTCGTGCACCAAGTTTTTGGCGCCGTTGCCGGGGATTGTTCGAGTTTGGACAACTGACGGTTTATCTTGTTGCTTAGATTAGGACTGTTTAATTTTTGTTGGTTTAGAGTCTTTTATTTGAGTTTAGTTTCATATTTTAAGTTTGGTGTCAATTGCATGCTTTTGTTTTCTTTTAATTTTTTGAATTTGCATGTTCTTAGTCCTTTCTTATTCTTTAAAAATTCTAAGTTTGGTGTCCTCTTTGTGTTTTCCTTTAAAATTTTTGAAAATTTGTGTTTGATTTTCTAAAAATTTTAAGTTTGGTGTCATTTTGTTATTTTTTCTCTTTCCTCATTTCAAAAATCAAATCTTTTTCAAAATAATTTTCAATCATATATTTTCAATTGCTAATTCAAAAATCTTTTTAATTAACTAATTGATTTAGTTTTCAATTTGCTTTGATCTTATTTTCTTTTAGTTTTCGAAATTTGATTTTATTTTCCGTTTGTTTTATTTTATTATTTTCGGTCAATTCAAAAAAAAATACTTTACTGTGAATCCATATCATATTCCCTTTCTCTATCATGGACCTAAGTGGAATTGAACAGTCCAGAAGGACTCTAGGGTCATATGCTAACCCCATTACAGCTGCATATAGGAGTAGCATCTGTATACCTCCCATTAAAGCAAGCAGCTTTGAGCTAAATCCTCAACTCATTATCATGGTGTAGCAAAATTGCCAGTATTCTGGTCTTCCACAGGAAGAACCTACTGAGTTTCTGGCACAATTCTTACAAATTGCTGACACAGTACGTGATAAAGAGGTGGATCAGGATGTCTACAGACTATTACTGTTTCCATTTGCTGTAAAAGATCAAGCTAAGAGGTGGTTGAATAACCAACCTATAGCAAGCATAAAGACATGGAAACAGTTATCAGACAAATTCCTGAATCAATTTTACCCTCCAAAAAGGATGACACAGCTAAGG
>NC_029772.3:23974570-23978098 GCF_000817695.3 Arachis duranensis | reverse complement strand
AAAAAAGGGGAAGTAACCCTGAGAGTCAATGAGGATGAGTTCAAGTTGAATGCTGTAAAAGCTATGCAGCACCCAGACACACTGGTGCACGAAATTGTGATCATCAATGGCGCCATCAAGGCTAGTGGACGTCCATTGAGGTCTTCCTCAGTGGCGTTCACTGCCTCTCCCTCCTCTCCAAATTCGGCCATGTTGATGGCCTTGCACTCTCCTTTTGGATTTTCTTCTGTATTTCTTGGAAGAGTACTAGGAAGGAGTTCAGTAATTTTCTTGCTCGGCTGACCCATTTGTGCCTCCAAGTTTCTAATGGAGGACCTTGTTTCAGTCATGAAACTTTGAGTGGTTTTGATTAGATCAGAGACCATGTTTGCTAAGTTAGAGTTACTCTGCTTAGAATTCTCTGTCTGTTGCTGAGAAGATGATGGAAAAGGCTTGCCATTGCTAAACCTGTTTCTTCCACCATTATTATTGTTGAAACCTTGTTGAGGTCTCTGTTGATCCTTCCATGAAAGATTTAGATGATTTCTCCATGAAGGATTATAGGTGTCTCCATAGGGTTCTCCCATGTAATTCAAGAGTTCATTTGTTTATCTCATCTAATTAATACTGATCTTCATAGATGTTTTTAGAATTCATTGCATACTCTCTTCTCTTTATCTTATTTGATTTTTAGTTGCTTGGGGACAAGCAACAATTTAAGTTTGGTGTGGTGATGAGCGGATAATTTATACACTTTTTGGCATTGTTTTTAGTATGTTTTTAGTATGATCTAGTTAGTTTTTAGTATATTTTTATTAGTTTTTAGTTAAAATTCACTTTTCTGGACTTTACTATGAGTTTGTGTGTTTTTCTGTGATTTCAGGTATTTTCTGGCTGAAATTGAGGAACCTGATCAAAAATCTGATTCAGAGACTAAAAAGGACTGCAGATGCTGTTGGATTTTATGGAGCTACAGAAGCCCAATTGGTGCGCTCTCAACGGCGTTGGAAAGTAGACATCCTGGGCTTTCCAGCAATGTATAATAGTCTATACTTTGCCCAAGATTTGTTGGCCCAAACCGGCATTCCAAATCAGCTCAAGAATGCCCGGCGTTAAACGCCGGAACTGGCACAAGAATGGGAGTTAAACGCCCAAACTGGCAATAAAGCTGGCGTTTAACTCCAAGAAGACTCTCTACACGAAAATGCTTCAATGCTCAACCCAAGCACACACCAAGTGGGCAGATTTGCAAGAATTCAGCTAAAAACTGATGAGGATCTTCCAATGGAAGTCCATGGAACTTGCAATTCTGTTGCATTAGAGAAACTAATTGAGGCTTAAGCTCAAAGTTGTTTGCTCCAATGGCAGGGATAGAGATGCTTCTCCCATAGAAGTCGGGAGTAGGTGCAGTGAAGTCACCCAGCACCTTCCTTGCATTGTTGGCATTGTTGTTGTTTTCGGCTGCCATGTCTTCTTCTTCTTTGAAGACTTCTGTTAGGTCCTTTACAGAGAATTGAGCTTTAGCTTCTCTTAGCTTTCGCTTCAAGGTCCTTTCAGGTTTAGGGTCAGCCTCAACAAGAATGCTTTTGTCTTTGCTCCTGCTCATATGAAAGAGAAGAGAACAAGAAAATATAGAATCCTCTATGTAACAGTATAGAGATTCCTTGAGGTGTCAGAGGAAAAAGAAAAATGGAAGGAAGAGGTAGAAAATTTGAACTTATCAAGAAAGATGGAGTTCGAATTATGCATTAAGGATGAGTGTTAGTCCATAAATAGAAGGATGTGAGAAGAGGGGAAGAAATTTTCGAAAATTAATTAAAAAGGTTTTAAAAACATTTTGAAAAATACTAATTGATTTTCGAAAACTAAGAGTGGAA
The DNA here is from genome assembly GCF_000817695.3 of Arachis duranensis. Taxonomy (NCBI): domain Eukaryota; kingdom Viridiplantae; phylum Streptophyta; class Magnoliopsida; order Fabales; family Fabaceae; genus Arachis; species Arachis duranensis. Next base: position 23,976,242 of record NC_029772.3, on the reverse strand, counting down.
AAGAAATCAAGTGATTTTTGAAAAAGATTTTGAAATAAGAAATTAAAAAGATATGATTGAACACTATTTTGAAAAAGATGTGATCAAGAAGATATGATTGAAAAGTTATGGTTTTAAAAAGATGTGATTGAGAAGATATGAATTGAAAAACAATTTAAAAAGATTTGATTTTGGAAATTAATGACTTAGCTAACAAGAAAAGATATGATTCAAACATTAAACCTTTCTCAACAGAAAAGGCAACATACTTGAATTGTTGAATCAAATCACTAATTGTTAGCAAGTATTTTTGAAAATGGAAAGAAATTGATTTTGAAAACATATGATTGAAAAGATATGATTTGAAAAATATTTGATTTTGAAAAATATTGAAAACTTGAAAAAAAATTTGAATTGAAAACAGAATCTTCCCTCTTGTGCCATCCTGGCGTTAAATGCCCAGAATGGTGCACATTATGGCGTTTAACGCCCAAAGCACTACCCTTTTGGGCGTTAAACGCCCAGCCAGGCACCCTGGCTGGCGTTTAAACGCCAGTTTGCCTTCCTCACTGGGCGTTTTGAACGCCCAGCTTTTTCTGTGTAATTCCTCTGCAGTATGTTCTGAATCTTCAATTCTCTGTATTATTGACTTGAAAAGATGCAAATTAAAATTTTTTTGAGATTTTTAATAATGAGGAATAATCAAAATGCAACTAAAATCAAATAACAATGCATGCAAGACACCAAACTTAGCAGTTTGTTTACTACTGACCCTAACAAAATGAGAATGCACATAACAAAATACTCAAGTCAAGAGAATTCAAAGATCAGAGCAATGAAATCATCAAGAACATCTTGAAGATCACTTAAGACACATGGATGAATGCAAGAAGAACAGAAACATGCAATTGACACCAATTTAACATGAAACACTAGACTCAACAAGAAACATACAATATTTTTGGTTTTTTTATGATTTTGTAATTTTTTTTTGTTTTTTTTCGAAAATTAAGTGGAAAAGAAAATAAAGATATCAAAATTCTTAATGAGAATTCCAAGAATCATTACAATGCTAGTCTAAGACTCCGGTCTAGGAATTAGACATGGCTTCATAGCCAGCCAAGCTTTCAAAGAAAGCTCCGGTCCAAAACACTAGACATGGCCAATGGCCAGCCAAGCCTTAGCAGATCATTGCTCTAACAGCAAGATTGATAGAAATCAACAAGCTCTTGTGATGATAAGTTGAAACCTCGGTCCAATAAAATTAGACATGGCTTCACAGCCAGCCAGATTTCAACAGATCATCATGAAACTCTAGAATTCATTCTTAAGAATTCTGAAAAAAATACCCAATCTAAGCAACAAGATGAACCGTCAGTTGTCCAAACTCAACAATCCCCGGCAACGGCGCCAAAAACTTGGTGCACAAAATTGTGATCATCAATGGCGCCATCAACATGGTATGCACAATTGTAATCCCAACTCTTTATCACAACTTCGCACAACTAACCAGCAAGTGTACTAGGTCGTCCAAGTAATAAACCTTACGCGAGTAAGGGTCGATCCCACAGAGATTATTGGTATGAAGCAAGCTATGGTCACCTTGTAAATCTCAGTCAGGCAAACTCAAATGGTTATGAATGATGAATAAAACATAAAGATAAAGATAGAGATACTTATGTAATTCATTGGT
>NC_029772.3:23971707-23974335 GCF_000817695.3 Arachis duranensis | reverse complement strand
GGATCCAAGAGATAAACATTCAAGCCTTGTTTGCTTGTAGAACAGAAGTGGTTGTCAGGCACTCGTTCATAAGTGAGAATGATGATGAGTGTCACATAATCATCACATTCATCATGTTCTTGGGTGCGAATGAATATCTTAGAACAAGAATAAGCTGAATTGAATAGAAGAACAATAGTAATTGCGTTAATACTCGAGGTACAGCAGAGCTCCACACCTTAATCTATGGTGTGTAGAAACTCCACCGTTGAAAATACATAAGAACAAGGTCTAGACATGGCCGAGAGGCCAGCCCCCAAAACGTGATCAAAAGATTCAAAGATCTAAAGATGAAAATACAATAGTAAAAGGTCCTATTTGTAGAGAACTAGTAGCCTAGGGTTTACAAAGATGAGTAAATTACATAAAAATCCACTTCCGGGCCGACTTGGTGCGTACTTGGGCTGAGCATTGAAGCATTTTCGCGTAGAGACTCTTCTTGGAGTTAAACGCCAGCTTTTGTGCCAGTTTGGGCGTTTAACTCCCATTCTTGTGCCAGTTCCGGCGTTTAACGCCAGGCAGTTTTGAGCTGATTTGGAACGCTGGTTTGAGCCATCAAATATCGGGCAAAGTATGGACTATTATATATTTCTGGAAAGCCCAGGATGTCTACTTTCCAACGCCGTTGAGAGCGCGCCAATTGGACTGCTGTAGCTCCAGAAAATTCACTTCGAGTGCATGGAGGTTAGAATCCAACAGCATGTGCAGTCCTTTTCAGCCTCTGAATCAGATTTTTGCTCAGGTCCCTCAATTTCAGCCAGAAAATACCTGAAATCACAGAAAAATACACAAACTCATAGTAAAGTCCAGAAAAGTAAATTTTAACTAAAAACTAATAGAAATATACTAAAAACTAACTAAAACATACTAAAAACATACTAAAAACAATGCCAAAAAGCGTACAAATTATCCGCTCATCACACACCAAATGACTGCATGGGCGCTGACATTATTGACTCTTTGGTGGAAGAGATCAATATGACTGAAAGTCTAGAATTAGAGCTAGAGGACATCTTCAAAGATGTTCAGCCTGATTTGGAGGAATCAGAGAGAATAATAGAACCTCTAAAAATCCCTCAGGAAAAGGAGAAACCTCCCAAACCCGAGCTCAAACCATTACCACCATCCCTGAAATATGCATTTCTGGGAGAAGGTGATACCTTTCCTGTGATCATAAGCTCTGCTTTAAATCCACAGGAAGAGGAAGCACTGATTCAAGTGCTAAGGACACACAAGACAGCTCTTGGGTGGTCCATAAGTGATCTTAAGGGCATTAGGCCAGCAAGATGCATGCACAAGATCCTATTGGAGGATAATGCCAAACCAGTGGTTCAACCACAAAGGCAGCTAAATCCAGCCATGAAGGAGGTGGTGCAGAAAGAGGTCACTAAATTACTAGAGGCTGGAATTATTTATCCTATTTCTGATAGCCCCTGGGTGAGCCCTGTTCAAGTTGTCCCCAAGAAGGGAGGCATGACAGTGGTTCATAATGAAAAAAATGAACTGGTTCCAACAAGAACAGTTAGAGGGTGGCGTATGTGTTTTGACTACAGAAGGCTCAATACAGCCACCAGAAATGATCATTTTCCTTTACCATTCATAGACCAAATGCTAGAAAGACTAGCTGGTCATGATTATTACTGCTTTTTGGATGGCTATTCAGGTTACAGCCAAATTGCAGTAGATCCTCAAGACCAAGAGAAAACAGCATTCACTTGCCCTTCTGGCGTGTTTGCCTACAAGAGGATGCCTTTTGGTCTATGTAATGCTCCTGCAACCTTTCAGAGATGCATGCTATCCATCTTCTCTGATATGGTGGAGAAATTCCTAGAAGTCTTCATGGATGACTTCTCAGTATATGGAGACTCATTCAGCTCCTGTCTTAACCACCTAGCACTTATCCTGAAAAGGTGCCAAGAGACTAACCTGGTTTTAAACTGGGAGAAATGTCACTTTATGGTGACTGAAGGAATTGTCCTTGGACACAAAATTTCAAGCAGGGGAATAGGGGTGGATAAGGCAAAGGTAGAGGTAATTGAAAAATTACCACCACCTGCCAATGTTAAGGAAATCAGAAGCTTTCTGGGACATGCAGGATTTTACAGAAGGTTTATAAAAGATTTTTCGAAAATTGCTAAACCTCTGAGTAACCTGCTAGCTGCCGACACACCATTTATGTTTGACACACAGTGTCTGCAGGCATTTGAGACCCTGAAAGCCAAGCTGGTCACAGCACCAGTCATCTCTGCACCAGACTGGACATTGCCATTCGAACTAATGTGTGATGCCAGTGACCATGCCATTGGTGCAGTGTTGGGACAGAGGCATAACAAGCTTCTGCATGTCATTTATTATGCCAGCCCTGTTCTAAATGATGCACAGAAGAATTACACAACCACAGAAAAAGAGTTACTTACAGTGGTCTATGCCATTGACAAGTTTAGATCCTATTTAGTAGGATCAAAGGTGATTGTGTACATTGACCATGCTGCTCTTAAGTACTTACTCACAAAGCAGGATTCAAAACCCAGGCTCATAAGATGGGTGTTGCTTCTGCAAGAGTTTGATATAGAAATAAGAGACAGAAAA
>NC_029772.3:23968669-23970788 GCF_000817695.3 Arachis duranensis | reverse complement strand
CCAGGAAAACTTAAATCCCGGTGGAGGGGTCCGTATGTGATTACAGGAGTGTCACCATATGGATATGTTGAGCTTCAGGATACTGATTCTGACAAAAAGTTCATAGTTAATGGACAGAGGATCAAGCATTATCTTGAAAGTAATTTTGAGCAAGTATGCTCAAAACTGAGGCTTGAATGATCCTCAGTGAAGGTCCAGCTAAAGACAATAAAGAAGCGCTTGCTGGGAGGCAACCCAGTCATTAGCAGGTTATCTGTTTTGTTTAATCAAAGTTTGATACATATTCTCAAAGGGCAATTATCAAAATTGAAGGAATTCACAGAGTTACAGAAGGATTCAGTGCAAAAAGCAGAGACAAAGAGCTTGCTGGCGAAAAAACGCCAGTAAGGGGTACTTTGGGCGTTAAACGCCAGAATGGGCACCATTTTGGGCGTTTAACGCCAGTAAAGGTGCCATTTTGGGCGTTAAACGCCAGAATGGGCACCATTCTGGGCGTTTAACGCCAGGTGTGCAGCATCCTGGGCGTTTAGCAAAATGCCCAGTGATGAAGGGAATTCTGGCGTTTAACGCCAGCCAGGGTACCTGGCTGGGTGTTAAACGCCCACAATGGCCAACATTTGGGCGTTAAATGCCAGAATGGATACCATTCTGGGTGTTTAACGCCAGAAAGGTGGGGGACAGAGATTTTGCTTTCTAATTAAAATTTTTTTTCAAACTTTCCTGTTTTGATCCATAATTTTCTACATAAACACATTTCAAACTTTCATCATTCACCCTCAGATTTTCAAAAAAATAAAATCATTCTTCAAATCTCTCTCAAATCCTTCCCAAATCTTCTTCAAAAACTCAAATATTTCTCAAATTCTTTCCATATCTTCTCAAGTCTCCTTCAAAATTTTTGAAATCTCTCCCCCTCCCTTATAAATACATGTTCGGCCATCCCTTTCTGCCCACCATTCAAATTTGCTCTCCTCCTCTCTCCCCTCTTTCCTTTCTTTTGCTTGAGGACAAGCATACCTCTATGTTTGGTGTGCTTTTCCGTGATCACTAAGCCAAGATTCATCAAGATCATGGCTCCTAAGGGAAAACAAACCAATTTAAGAGGCAAGAAAGAGAATAATCCAAAGAGTCTTTAGAATTAAGAGAAGTTCTTAACCAAAGAACATAAAGACCATTATCACAAAATAATGGGTCTGAGGTCAGTGATCCCGGAAGTCAAATTCGATCTAAAAGAAGATGAATATCCGGGGATCCAAGAGCAAATTCGAAATAGAGGATAGGAAGTTCTAACCAATCCTGAGATAAAGGTTGGAAGAAATATGGTTCAGGAATTCTACTCAAATCTGTGGCTGACAGATAAGCAAAGAATGACTGGAACTGCTTTCCATACTTACAGAACCATGGTCAAAGGGAAAGTTATCTACTTCCATCTTGACAAAATAAGAGAGGTCTTCAAATTGCCTCAACTGCAAGATGATCCTGAATCCTTTAATAGGAGAATGGTGAGAGCAGATAAGGGGTTGGATCAAGTTCTAGAGGACATTTACCTCCCTGGAACTAAGTGGATAACCAATTCAAAAGGTGTCCCAAACCAACTCAAGAGGGGAGACCTCAAACTAATTGCAAGAGGCTGGCTAGACTTTATTGGGCGTTCCATATTGCCCACTTGCAACCGTTCTGAGGTCACTATCAAGAGAGCAGTGATGATTCATTGTATTATGCTTGGAAGAGAAGTAGAGGTTCATCATCTGATTGCTTGTGAGATCTACACAATTGCAAACAAGAATTCCACTGAAGCCAAACTGGCTTATCCAAGCTTGATCTCCTTGCTCTGTAAAGAGGCTGGGGTGAAGATGGGAGTAGATGAATTCATACCAATTGAACATCCAATCACCAAGAAGTCAATGGAAGGACAAATGCAAGACAACTCTATCAAAAAGAAGGCGCATGAGTTCCTCCCTGAATTTCCTGAAATTGACTACTGGGCCAGCCTAGAAGCATCTATCACCAAGTTGCAAGAAACTATGGAACAACTTAAGGAAGAACAGCAGAATCAGAACTGCATGCTCTGCAAATTGCTGAAGGAACAAGAGAAGCAGGGGCGTGAACTTCAAGAGTT
>NC_029772.3:23968015-23968584 GCF_000817695.3 Arachis duranensis | reverse complement strand
AAGTCCTAACTCTATGATAACCTCTATCATTAGGAGCCTATTTGAATTTTTGTTTTCTATTACTATTAGTCTTATCTTATATCTATTTTTGAGTCTTGTTCTTAATTCATGATTAATAAAATTTAAGGTTCATGTCTTAAAGCTATGCATGTCCTATGAATCCATCACCTCTCTTAAATGAAAAATGCTTTAATCACAAAAGAACAAGAAGTACAGGATTTTGAATCCATCTTTGAAACTAGTTGAATTAGTTTGATGTGGTGACAATATTTTTTTGTTTTCTGAATGAATGCTTGAACAGTGCATATGTCTTTTGAATTTGTTGTTTTAAGAATGTTAAAATTGTTGGCTCTTGAAAGAATGATGGAAAAGGAGAACTGTTATTGAGGATCTGAAAAATCATCAAATTGATTCTTAAAGCAAGAAAAAGCAGTGAATACAAAATTCAAAAAAAAATTATACATATATATATATATAAAATAATAAATAAATAATAAAGTTGTGATCCAAGGTAAAAAGAGTGTGCTTAAGAACCCTGGACACCTCTAATTGGGGACTCTAGCAAAGCT
>NC_029772.3:23967512-23967787 GCF_000817695.3 Arachis duranensis | reverse complement strand
GCAAAAATCTGATTCAGAGGTTGAAAAGGACTGCAGATGCTGTTGGATTCTGACCTCCCTGCACTCAAAGTGGATTTTCTGGAGCTACAGAAGCCCAATTGGCGCGCTCTCAACGGCGTTGGAAAGTAGACATCCTGGGCTTTCCAGCAATGTATAATAGTCCATACTTTGCCCGAGATTTGATGGCCCAAACCGCGTTGCAAATCAGCTTCAGAATTCCCAGCGTTTAACGCCGGAACTGGCATAAAAATTGGAGTTAAACGCCCAAACTGGCA
>NC_029772.3:23967042-23967395 GCF_000817695.3 Arachis duranensis | reverse complement strand
ATGTGGACCCCGGAAGTGGATTTTTACGTCATTTACTCATTTTTGTATACCCTAGGTTACTAGTTCACTATTAATAGGACCTTTTGATATTGTATCTGCACCTCATGACACATTACACGTTTCTTATTGTATCTTCTACGGCATGAGTCTCTAAACCCCATGGTTGGGGGTGAGGAGCTCTGCTGTGTCTTGATGGATTAATGCAATTACTACTGTTTTTCATTCAATCACGCTTGCTTCTATTCTAAGATATCACTTGTTCCTAAACCTAATGAATGTGATGATCCGTGACACTCATCATCATTCTCACCTATGAACATGTGCCTGACAACCACCTCCGTTCTACCTTAGAT
>NC_029772.3:23947320-23966834 GCF_000817695.3 Arachis duranensis | reverse complement strand
ACAGACGCAAAAGAATCACTGGATTCTATTCCAACCTGATTGAGAACCGATAGATGATTAGCCGTGCTGTGACAGAGCGCGTTGAACATTTTCACTGAGAGGATGGGAGATAGCCATTGACAACGGTGAAACCCTACGTACAGCTTGCCATGGAAGGAGTCTTGCATGCTTGAAGAAGAAGACAGTAGGAAACCAGAGATTCAGAAGATAGAGCATCTCCAAAACCTCAACCTATTCTCCATTACTGCAAAACAAGTACTTATTTCATGTTCTTTTACTTTTTACAATCAACCCTGATAATTATTGATATCCTGACTAAGAATTACAAGATAACCATAGCTTGCTTCAAGCCGACAATCTCCGTGGGATCGACCCTTACTCACGTAAGGTATTACTTAGACGACCCAGTGCAGTTGCTGGTTAGTTGTGCGGAATTGCAAAAGTGTGATTGCAATTTCGTGCACCAAGTAGCTTGATAAATCTACTACCTAAGTATCATGGGTTGTCGGGTCAAGACCCCATCCGACATTTAAAGGATTTTGAAGTTGCTTGTTCTACTACTAGAAGGCATGGAGCCGATGAGGTGGCTATCATGGTCTTTGCTTTTCCTTTCTCCCTTGAGGCGCAAGCAAAGACATGGTTCTATTCACTACCAGATGAGATTGCTACCAACTGGGATTTCTTAAGAAGAGAGTTCTTAAACAAGTTCTTTCTACCAGAGAAGACCGACTACATCCGGAAAGAGATTTCGGGCATAATACAAAGAGATCAAGAGAGTTTGTATGAGTATTGGTCTAGATTCAAGAGGTTACTAGAGTCTTGTCCACACCATGGAATGAACACTCACTTGCTAATTAGCTACTTCACCGGAGGTCTTTGTGTGGAAGATAGAAGATTGCTCACCGCTTCTAGCGGTGGTTCCCTTTCGAAAAACAAGACGGAGGGAGAAGCTTAGAGTTTGATAGAGGATGTTGCCGAAGCTACGCAACACACAAGAGTGAGAAGTAACCCTCTCAAGGGTGTGGTAGAACCGTCCCCCTCCGAAGCAAGCCTAACCAAAGCACTTGGGGATATGACCACCATTCTCACCCAAATACAAAAGGATCAAAAGGAGTTCTACTCCATCCAAGCCGTCCAAGCCCCACCTCCCATTGCCCAACTTGAAGGCCCTCCTAGGATTTGTGGTTTGTGCTCTAGCACCACTCATTACACTGATCAATGCCATCAAATTCAAGAGGAGCATGCCCTTGTAGTGGCCAATGTGAATTACAACAATCATCCACCCTACCCCTCTCAAAGCCAAAACCACTACCCTCATGGTAGTAATTAAAACCAAGGGTGGAGAGACAATGCACAAGGGAACAACCAAATCCAAAGATGGAACAACTCTTCTTCTCACCACAATAACAATTACCAAGCAAACCAAAACCACCACAACCAAAACCAAAACAACTACACCAAGTACCAAGCACCACACCAAAGACAACAACCCAACCATACCTCTTCACCTCTTATCAACCAAATTGAAGAGCTTAAAGCCACTGTGGATAAAAGAGATGAAAGCTATAAGACTCAATTTGAGGCTATGAATGCTCAATTAGCCAATCTTGCCGAAATGATTTCAAAGATGTCCATGTCCTCTTCCAACAATACCAATCAACCCTCAAGTTCTTCTAACCTTCCATCCCAACCCCAACCAAACCCAAAGGGCAGTATCAACGCCATCACTCTACGATCGGGAACTACATTGGAGGAGATACCTCCAAGGATCTTGGAAGACATTCATAAGGAAGAAGTGATTGTTGAAGCTCCACATGAAGAGGAGGAGGTAGGCAAGAGGCATGAAGAGGAAGGAGTAAACCTCAAGGAACCCAAGAGGAAAGCTCTAGTGGATGAGTCCATCCTAATTCCATTCCCTTTCATGGTAAAGAAAGCAAAGAAGATGCCAGAATTTGACATGAACATGCTTCAAGTGTTCAAGAAGGTTGAGGTAACCATACCACTTCTTGATGCTATTCAACAAATTCCAAAGTATGCAAAATTCTTAAAAGACTTGTGTACACACAAGGATAGGATAGGGGAATTGGAGACATTATCCTTGGGAAGTTCAATCTCTTCCTTGATGGAACCCATACCAAAGAAATGTGGTGATCCTGGGCCTTGTTTGGTATCTTGTTGTATTGGTGGACACACTTTTCATGATTGTATGTGTGATCTAGGGGCTTGTGTAAGCATCATGCCGCTTTCTACTTTTGTGCGGTTGAATTTAGCTCCATTGAAGAGGTCGACGGCGAGATTTTTCTTGGCCGATAAAAGTGTGATCACGGTAACAGGAATAGCCGAAGATGTACTTGTGGGAATCAAGGACTTGATCTTTCCGGTTGACTTTTATATCCTTGAAATGCCCCCAACAGAGAATAGAAGCTCATCCTCCGTTCTACTTGGTAGGCCTTTCCTTAAAACCTCTAAATTCAAGTTAGATGCCTTCACCAGTACATATTCCTTTGAGGTTGGAGACAAGACTATCAAGTTTAATTTGGAAGAAGCCATGAAACATCCTCCCGAAGAGCATTCTGTTCTCCGACGTGATGTAATTGATGAGTTGGTAGCGGAAGCGCAAGACGAAGACCATAACAAGTTGTGCTACCAAGCCATTGAGGAGAGGAATGACGAAGAGGATGAACATGAGGAAGTTGTTGAGGATGAAGCTCGTGAGCTTGATGAAAAAGAACCTCAGCTTGAGGCAAAGAGTGAATTGAAACCTCTTCCATCTCATTTGAAATATGCTTTCTTAGAGGATAACGAAAAGTGTCCAGTCATTATTGCTAGTGAGCTCTTTAGTGAGGAAGAAGAGAGGCTCCTAGATGTTCTCAGAAAGTACAAGAAAATGATTGGTTGGAGCCTAGTCGATATTGTGGGGATTGACCCTCGCAAATGCATGCACCGTATATTTCTCCAAGAAGGAGCTAGGCCGGTTAGACAACCGCAAAGAAGACTCAATCCAACCATCCTTGATGTGGTAAAGAAAGAGGTCACTAGGCTACTTGATGCGGGTATCATATACCCAATTTCTGACAGTGAGTGGGTAAGCCCGGTCCAGGTTGTTCCAAAGAAGTCAGGCATCACTGCGGTCACAAAGGATGATGGTGGAGTGGTCACCAAGAGAGTATAAAATGCATGGCGAGTGTGCATCGACTATAGGAGGTTGAATGCCGCTACAAGAAAGGACCACTACCCTTTGCCCTTTATTGATCAGATGCTGGACCGTTTGGCAGGTAAATCCCATTATTGTTTTCTTGATGGATTTACTGGTTACTTCCAGATTTACATTGCTCCTGAGGATCAAGAAAAGACAACATTTACTTGCCCTTTTGGCACCTTTGCCTACAAAAAGATGCCGTTTGGACTATGTAATGCACCCGCTACTTTTCAGCGGTGCATGACTAGTGTCTTTTCCGATCTAATGGAAAATTGTCTGGAAGTCTTTATGGACGACTTCAGTGTTTATGGAACTTCTTTTGATTGTTGCTTGGAGAACTTGGCCAAGGTCTTAGCTAGATGCGTTGACACTAACCTTGTCTTAAATTTTGAAAAATGCCACTTTATGGTAAGACAAGGTATAATGTTAGGACATGTAATATCTCATGAGGGAATTTCTGTAGACCCGGCCAAGGTCGATGTTATCACCACTTTATCTCACCCCTCATCTGTGAGGGAGGTCTGCTCGTTTTTAGGACATGTAGGATTTTATAGGCGCTTTATCAAAGATTTCAGCAAGATTGCTTTACCATTATCGCACCTACTCCAAAAAGATGTGAATTTTGAGTTTGATGATGAATGTGCCAAAGCTTTTGAAAAGTTGAAGAGAGCTCTTACCACAGCACCGATTGTGCGAGGCCCCAACTGGACGTTGTCATTTGAAATAATGTGCGATGCGTCAAACCAAGCTGTAGATGCCGCGCTTGCACAGCGCGATGGTAAACTCCCTTATGTCATTGCATACTCTTCTAAGACACTTGATGCAGCACAATCCAACTATAACACTACTGAAAAGGAACTTCTAGATATTGTTCATGCTTTAGATAAATTTAGATCTTATTTGTTAGGATCAAAGATAGTGGTATACATGGATCATGCAGCTTTAAAATACTTGTTGTCAAAGAATGAGTCAAAACCTAGGCTCATACGTTGGATCTTGCTTTTGCAAGAATTCGACATTGAGATTAGGGACCGGAGTGGATCTCAAAATTTGGTTGCGGATCATCTAACTCACCTTGAAAATTTAAAATCTGATCCATTTCTGATCAATGACTCATTCCCATTGGATAGTTTGCATGATGTGTCGAGTAGTTTTCCTTGGTTTGCCCCAATGGCGAACTACTTGGTTGCGAAACTCTTTCCTCCCAACTTTTTCAAACACCAAAGGGATAAGTTGAAGAGTGATTCCAAATATTACATTTGGGATGATCCTCACTTGTGGAAGAGGGGAGTAGACCAAGTAATTCGAAGATGTGTCCCAGAGTCCGAAATCCAACCCATTCTTGAAGCTTGTCATTCGTCCGAGTGTGGTGGCCACTTTGGCCCACAAAGGACCGCAAAAAAGGTGTTGGATTGTGGATTCTGGTGGCCGACCTTATTCAAGGATGCTAACCGATTATGTATGTCTTGCCATCAAAAAGTCGGGAAACACATCCCAAAGGGATGAAATGCCTCAACAACCTATGTTGTTTTCTGAGATATTTCATGTATGGGACATTGACTTTATGGGACCATTTCCTAACTCAAGTGGGTATCTATACATTCTGTTAGCAGTTGACTACGTGTCAAAGTGGGTAGAAGCAATACCTACCTGCCTTGACGACGCCAATACCGTCATTTCTTTCATTAGGAATAACATTGTATGTCGTTATGGGTCGCCATGAGCAATCGTGAGCGACCAAAGATCCCACTTTTGTAACAGAAAGGAAGAGGCATTGCCCAAGCACTATGGGGTGGTGCATAAGGTTGCCACCGCTTATCATCCGCAAACCATCGGACAAGCGGAAGTGTCCAACCGGGAAATTAAAAGAATTTTGGAGAAAGTAGTCAATCCGCAAAGGAAGGATTGGAGCATCCGGTTAGGAGATGCAATATGGGCGTATAGGATGGCCTACAAGACTCCATTAGGGATGAGTCCCTTCAGGATTGTCTATGGGAAGGCATGTCACCTTCCAGTGGAAATTGAACATAGAGCCTATTGGGCGGTAAAACAATGCAACATGGATTTGACCCAAGCAGGAGTAGCCAGAAAATTACAGCTAGAGTAGCTCGAATGTTTGAGGAAAGAAGCATATGAAAATGCCCGGATCTACAAGGAGAAGACCAAGGCATTCCATGACCATCACATCCAAAAAAAGGACTTTCAAGAAGGTGATGAGGTTCTCCTCTACAATTTGAGGCTTCGTTTCATGCCTGGCAAGCTCCGTTCTAGATGGGAAGGACTTTTCAAGGTAAAAGAGATAAAGCCTTATGGAGTGGTAGAGTTGTTTGATCCTAAAAGTGAAGCAACCTTCAAGGTGAATGGACATAGAGTGAAGAAGTACCATGGCTACAAGCTCCCAAAGGAGCTGGAGGTGTTCCTACTGGAGGATGCACCTAAAGAAGGAGAAGTTTGAGCGACTGACCATCCAACTTAAGGACGTTAAAGAAAACTGCTTGGTGGGAGGCACCCCACCGTGGTAAGATCTTCCTTGTATATACCATTTGCTTTTTGTTTAGATTTTTGAGAATTTTGTGATTTCTTGATGTTGTTGATTGCATAGGGATTCTAGTTGTTGTCATTTTTGTTGGTTAACTAGGATGTTTAGAAAAACTTCATCATTTTGGTATGGATGATTTGTTGGAATAGAGAGAATGCTATGTTTTGAAAGATGCATGAATTTGTGAAGTGTTCTCTTGCATACTAGCCACAACACCTACCAAAACAAAAAAAAAAAGAGAAAGAGAAAAGGTAGTTTGGGTACCGGCACATCAGCGCACTGCGCGCATCTGCGCCGGTGGCGCATTTCCACCCTTGGGCCTAAAACCCAAGAGTCATGCCCACTTCGTGCCCATTTCTTGCCCGTCTCATGTCAACCCCTGCGCGCCAGCGCATTACGCGCGTGCGCGCCGATGGTGTGACCTGATCTCTCTGGTATAAAATCCAGAGAGTTGTGCCATGTTTGTGCCCAGCCTGTGTTCACACTGGCGCATCCGCGCACCTCGTGCGTCCGCGTCGGTCGCCAACATCATTATGCACGCGTCAGCGCAGTGTGCGCGTCCGCACGCCTGAGCTGCATGCCAACTCTGGTATAAAGACCAGAGAGTTATGCTTACTCTGTGCCAGAGGCACATCTGTGCCTGCGCGAACGCGCCAAGGATGCGCTCGCGTCCCTTGATCTCTCTTTATCTGCGCATCAGCGCACTGCGCGCGCACGCGCAGGTTGTGCGAGCCAGTTTTAAAGCTGCGTGATAAACCACTATTTTATGGTTTACAATGTGTTTAATTGTGTGGTTTTATCATGGTCTTTACCCACTTATTCATATAATTAGCATGCATTTATATTTCCTTCCTAAAATTATTACATGATTGAAAACATGCTTCTTTGGTCTTAATTTAGCTAATCTTAATCTTCTCTTATTACCATTTGATGCCTTGATCTGTGTGTTAAGTATTTCAGGCTTTATAGGGCATGAATGAGTGAGAGATTGGGAAGGAAGCTTGCAAAAATGGAAGGAACACAAGAAATTGAGGAGATGACTAGCGAGAAGTGACGCGTACACGTCAGCGACGCGACCGCGTAGAAGAAAGGAATTCGCAGTGACGCGGCCGCATGAGTGACGCGGACGTGCGGATTGGAAAAGCAGAAGCGACGCGGAGGCATGGACGACGCGCCCGCATGGAAAAGAAAAACGCCGAATGACGCGTCCGCGTGAATGACGCGTCCGCGTGACATGCGCGATCTGCAAAATTACAAAAGTCGCTGGCAGAGATTCTGGGCCAGATTTCAACCCAGTTTTTGGCCCAGAAACATAGATTAAAGTCAGGGAACATGCAGAGACTCAAGAGGCATTCATTACTCACAATTTTAGGTTTTAGATGTAGTTTTTAGAGAGAGAGGCTCTCTCCTAGGATTAGGATTAGGATTAGGATTTCAACTTCTTCATCACAGGTTCAATGTTCCTTTAATTTATTTTCTACTTTTATTTATCACTTTAGTTGATTATTTGATGTTGCCAATTTGGCTTATGGATTTCTATGTTCAATCTAACCTTCTATTTAATATAATTTGAGGTATTTCAGACTTATGATTGTTTTCTCTAATTTATGTTTTGATGCTTGTGCTCTATCCAAATTATTTTCATTCAAGTAGATTTTATTCCCTTTTGGCTTTGGTTGATTAATTGGTAACTCTTGAGTTATCAAACTCATTGTTGACTGAAAATTGGAATTCTTCAAGAATTAATTCGAGATCCAATAATTCTAACTTTTTCCAAGGAAAGACTGGAATTTGAGGATTCGAATTAATTCATCCACTTAACTTACCTTCATAGGTAGAGGTTAACATAGTGGGAGAAAAATTCAATTCTCATCACAATTGATAAGGATAACTGGGATAGGACTTCCAATTTCTCATACCTTACCAAGAGTTTATTTTACAGTCATTTATTTATTTTATTTGTCATTTATCATACTTGTTCCTCATTCTCAAAACCCCAATTTACAAAACTCATAACCAATAATAAGAACATACCTCCCTGCAATTCCTTGAGAAGATGACCCGAGGTTTAAATACTTCGGTTATCAATTTATTTAGGGGTTTGTTACTTGTGACAACCAAAATGTTTGTAAGAAAGGTTGATTGCTTGGTTTAGTAACTATGCTTACAACGAGAGTTTACTATAACTTCTAAACCATCAATCTTCAGTTCTTTCAAAATGGCGCCGTTGCCGGGGAATTGCAAACGTGTGCCTTATTATTGGTTATTGTAAATATTTTTCAAAAAAAATATTTTTATTTTACTTGTTTATTTGTTTCTTCTTTCCCCCTTATTTATGACAACTACTATGAATTCTCACCCCTCTCGCTTTGAGTCTAGTTCTAATTTTGTTGCAAGGAATGGAAGCTATAACAGGAATATGCATCAAGGTTAAAGCAATCAAAGATGGACGGAGCCCAGAGGATCTGATCAACCCTTTAGGCAACAACACCTTCCAAGATATCACAGTCAAAGACCATCCTACAATGCATACCAAGCTGATAGATATGGTAGACCGCCTAGTAGCTACCAACAAGCCCCACCGTATGCTCAGAGACCATCCTCACAACATAACTTTGAACCACCACACTCACAAGCCCCTTTCCACCATTCACCTCCATATGACCCCAATCCTTATTTACCACACCAACCACCATATGAACCTTTTCTCCCAACAAATGAACCCTCCTATCTACCCCAAACCTCCATGGAAAGCAAACTTGCCTATATCACTAGTCTCACCTCTACTCTTCAAGCACTTATATCCCGCTTGGGCCAACCCTCTACACCCAATATTCAACCCTCAAACTCCACTGCACTTCCATCTCAACCACATAATGATCCACCCATCCCATCACCACCATCCATGGAAGAGCACCCACATCCATCAATCCAAGAGCAAGATGATCCCAATTATGCTATTGATATGGAACAAGAGAGAGAGGATCGTCTTCGCGAACCCATACTTCATAAGGAGCTAGAGGAGGCATTAAAGGTAAAGGTAGTAGAGACCTTTGCAGATGAAGAAGTAGTTGAAGAGAGTTATCATAGAAAAGAAGCCATCAAGGAGGATTTTGATTTGAAGGTGAAGAAATGATTGAACAGGAAATCATTAAGGATGAATAAGATTTCATACTTAAATACCTGGATCAAGCAAGAAATCGATTACCTTTTCGACGTTCAGACATTCAACAGACTCCCATGACTTTATGTGGAGAATCTAATTCAGAACGCAGTACAAAGACGACACTAGAGACTTCAGTGGACAGCATAGAGCATAACTTCGTACTGGAACAAGTAGAGGACACTGTCATTGTAAAAGAAGAAGAGTTGGTTGAAGATTTAAGAGATGCTGAACCTCCACAGGAATCCAGAGTTGTGGAGAATTCCGTTGAAAACGTTACAATTGATGCTAAGGAGGATAGTGCACAGCCTCCAATACAAGTATCTTATGAAGAACTGGACGGAATAACCCAAGACGCATGTTTTCTTGATGATGATAGTCACCAGTCAAGTCCTCCTAGTAATGAACTTGCATCCGCAAGTGAATTCTTTGAGATAGAAGAATCTTCCCCAAGTGAATACGAAGATGATGCAGAGGTCGACTTTTCTCAACCTCCTAATTATGACTCAAGTGATGAGGAAGATATGGAAGACTTTGACCAGGACATGGCTAGAATGAAAAAAGTTTGCAAAGAAGTGGAGGAATTCACTGAAGACCACAAGGGAGTAAAGCTTGCAGAACCACTGGAAACACCTATCCCAAGGCCACTACCACCCAATACAAACCTCAAGTGGGTAAAATCCTTAGCTTTTATCTTTACTTTTCCACTTGAATATGGTTTACTTGAAACAGATGGCCAGCTTAAAGCTTTTTGCGGCTTTAAGAGCAAAAGGGAAATGACTCGCACTCAGAGCTGGTATGCAAGATTCAATGAGGCTTCGCACTTCAATTTGAGGTGCAAGGATTGGTGTCAAGCTCAATTGAAAGGATCTCGGAAGCTGTTTGATCACTGCAGTGAGAATTCAGACTACTCACCACCCAGCTGAAAAGATATAGATCAAGACAAAAACGGGTGTAAAAGAAAAGTTTGGGATCCTGGAGTCTGTTCTAACATTCAACACCACGGGAGCCTTGAAGCCTGTTTGAACTCACCTAAGGGCTTTACATGCTTTGTTTGGGACCCCAGAGGATGCTGGCATTCCAAACACTGGTGGAGATTTCTGGACGAATTCAAGCACAAGCCACCATAACAGGAAGCTCATCAAATGTCCAACTTAAGGACTTTAACTAAAAGTGCTAGGTAGGAGACAACCCACCATGGTATGATTGTCCCTTTTTCAGTTTTAATTCTAGTCTGTTTTGTCTATTTTTGAATTTTTATTGAACCTGGAATCATGCATAGCATTCATATTAAGCATTGCACTCTGCATACTGGATAATCATAAAAAAAAAATTTACACATGCGACGCGTAAGCGTCGCCGATGCGTCCGCGTCGTATGTGCATTAGGGAGAAAATAAATTGAACAGAGAGTCACGCAAAAGCGTGGCTAGAGGCGTGCCTTTGGCACAAAATTGATCCACGCGAACGCGTCACTGACGCGTCCGCGTCTTGTGGGAAAAATGCCTCCCATGCGTCCGCGTCTCCCACGCGAACGCGTGCCCTGAAATCGATGTAAAAAGGGTGTATGGCCGAAAGTTGAGCTAGAATTGGGCTGGACTCGAGCTAGAAGCACATGCCCTGCCACGCGTCCGCACCGTTTTTGAAATATGGTCATCCACGCGATCGCGTCAACCACGCGAGCGCGTCACCCTAAATTTTGGCAATATGCATATCAAACAGAGAGCTGTGCGTGCGCGAGGCTACTCTCGCGCCACTAGCACAAATCGAGTCACGCGTCCGCGTGCCCCACGCGTCCGAGTCACTTGAATTCATCACACCCCACGCGATCGCGTGCACTACGCGTCCGCGTCGCCTGCACCGCACAACTTATCCAGATCAGCGCCAATTATCTTATTTTTTCTTCTCTAATCCTAATCTCTTCTTTCTTCCTCCTTTCTTCCTTATTTTCTCTTCATTTCCTTAACTTCTCATCCTTCTTTTCCTTCATTCTATTTTACTTACTTCATCTGCATACTTTCATTCATTGCGTTCATGCATATTTTTTGGTGTTGCTATTTATTTTGTGAATTGTTGAGAAATTATGCGACAATTATATATTATTTTTTTATAGGGTTGCTTGCATGTTCTAATTAATACTTTCAATAACTTATTTATCATGCATGCTATGTGTTTGTGAAAAATCCCGTATGGCATCATGCACTCTTCTACATTATTCTATTCTACTATTCGATGCTTGCTTTTCACAAATTCCCTTTACTATTTTATTAATTAAATATAATTGTCAATACAAATGTTATTGTTAGTTTCTCACGACTAATAATACATTAAGGCTTTTAATGCTTGATTTACGCTACTCATGCCTTTGCCAGCATGCCAATAAACATCTTGCATTTAATTGCTTCAATTTATCATGCCCTGTTTCCATTGCTGTCCTAATTTCATGGAGTCGCGACCATGTGTTAACGATATTCTTCTTTATTTTGGCATGATTCTTACTAGTACTACCCTCTCCCTTGCTCTATCCCTTTGACTTCATGTCCCTTTCTCTCCTCCCTTTTTCAGGCTGGCCACCAGGAAGAGTAAAGAGAAAGACTCTACAACGAGCACCGGCTGAGGAACCACAACCCTCGCCACCTTCATATCTTTGCATGCACCGAGGACGGTGCAATCTTTAAGTGTGGGGAGGTCGATACCGATCTCCACGGGTTAGTTAGTCCCTTCTCAACACCAATTTTTATTTTTCATTGTTGCATTTGCATGTTTGATTGCATGTTTGTTTATTTTTTTTTTTTTTTGCATATTTTACCACTTGGTTAAAGTAATATTTTATTTTTCAATAAATTTTTATAGTATTTCACTAATTTGAATAAAACTTTTTGAAGAACTTGTTTGAAGAAATCTTATTTTGGAACATGGTTTAAAGCTCGAACACACAAAACCAATGAGATTTTGAGCCTATTTGATTGGTTGCATTTTATCAACCAATATTTTATTTTTGGTGTGTGTTTTTCTCTCTAAAATTGTGATCTTTGTCTTGCTTAATTCTATATTTCCATTGTTTGATGTATGCATGCACTGATATGATTGAGGCCTTTGTTTCACTAAGCTTACATACCCATATGGCCTTACCCTTTCATTATCCTTTGCAAATCAATTTGAGCCTAATATACCCATTTGTTCTTTACTCTAGCTCATTACTAACTCTAAGCGGAAAACAATAATGTTCTTAATTTGAATCCTTGGTTAGCTTAGACTAGTAAAAGTGCTCATGATTTAAGTGTGGAAAAGTTGGGTTTGAAAATATTTGGTTTGAATAATTGGGTGTTGTATATTTTAGTGAAAATGTGCAAAATAATGGTTGAGCACATGTTATTGCATTCAATACTTTAATCATATGCATTGAGAAAAATAAAAACAAAAAAACAAAAAAAAAGTGAAAAAGAAAAAGAACAGAGCAATTAATAAAAGGGGACAAAATGCCCCAAAATAAATAGTGAAATCAATGCATATGAGCTGTACTCAAAACTTGGAATGCATAAATATGTAGTAAACACAGTTAATGGGAAGTGAGATTTTGTATTTTAATTAAATGAATTGTCTTGAGTTAGGTGGAAAGTTTATGTTAATTAAGGATTCAGATTTTAGTCCATTTGGCCAAATACAATCCTACCTTGACCCTAACCCCATTACAACCCTTAAAAGACCTCTTGATTTGTGTATTGGTGTATTAAATTTTTGTTGATTGTTAGATGAAGAGCAAGCTATAGAAAGTAAGATTAGTAGAGAATTGAGAGAATTGACCCTAGACACTTGAGAGTTAGAGTGATATACACTACCAGTAAGGGTTCAGCGCTCAATTCTATGTTCCCTGCTTTCATGAGCTATCTTCTTCTTGCAAGTTATTCATATTGTATTTTGTGATTTGAATTAGTGAAATCTAGTTCATATTTGTTCTTGAAAGATGTATTTACCTTTTCACCAAGTAGGTAGAATCATCTTTGCATGTAGTTGCATTCACATTCATAGGTTGCATTGCATAAGTCTTGCTTTTCCCTACTCATTTATTTTGTCTCCTTGAGCTTAGCATGAGGAGCATGAATGAGTGAGAGATTGGGAAGGAAGCTTGCAAAAATGGAAGGAACACAAGAAATTGAGGAGATGACCAGCGAGAAGTGACGCGTACGCGTCAGCGATGCGACCGTGCGGAAGAAAGGAATTCGTAGTGATGCAGCCGCATGAGTGACGTAGACGCGCGGATTAGAAAAGCAAAAGCGACGCGGAGGCATGGACGACGCACCGGCATGGAAAAGAAAAACGCCGAATTACGCGTCCACGTGACGTGCGCGATCTGCAGAATTACAAAAGTCGCTGGCAGAGATTCTGGGCCGGATTTCAACCCAGTTTTTGGCCCAGAAATATAGATTAAAGTCAGGGAACATGCAAAGACTCAAGAGGCATTCATTACTCACAATTTTAGATTTTAGATGTAGTTTTTAGAGAGAGAGGCTCTCTCCTCTCTCTTAGGATTACAAGAGGCATTCATTACTCACAATTTTAGGTTTTAGATGTAGTTTTTAGAGAGAGAGGCTCTCTCCTCTCTCTTAGGATTAGGATTAGGATTAGGATTTCAACTTCTTCATCACAGGTTCAATGTTCCTTTAATTTATTTTCTACTTTTATTTATCACTTTAGTTGATTATTTGATGTTGCCAATTTGGCTTATGGATTTCTATGTTCAATCTAACCTTCTATTTAATATAATTTGAGGTATTTCAGACTTATGATTGTTTTCTCTAATTTATGTTATTGATGCTTGTGCTCTATCCAAATTATTTTCATTCAAGTAGATTTTATTCCCTTTTGGCTTTGGTTGATTAATTGGTAACTTTTGAGTTATCAAACTCATTGTTGACTGAAAATTGGAATTCTTCAAGAATTAATTCGAGATCCAATAATTCTAACTTTTCCCAAGGAAAAACTGGAATTTGAGGATTCGAATTAATTCATCCACTTAACTTACCTTCATAGTTAGAGGTTAACATAGTGGGAGAAAAATTCAATTCTCATCACAATTGATAAGGATAACTGGGATAGGACTTCCAATTTCTCATACCTTGCCAAGAGTTTATTTTACAGTCATTTATTTATTTTATTTGTCATTTATCATACTTGTTCCTCATTCTCAAAACCCCCAATTTACAAAACTCATAACCAATAATAAGAACATACCTCCCTGCAATTCCTTAAGAAGATAACCCGAGGTCTAAATACTTCGGTTATCAATTTATTTAGGGGTTTGTTACTTGTGACAACCAAAACGTTTGTAAGAAAGGTTGATTGCTTGGTTTAGTAACTATACGTACAACGAGAGTTTACTATAACTTCTAAACCATCAATCTTCAGTTCTTTCACTGCGCGCCCTGCTTCTTCTCCTTCTCCTATTTTTCTTTCTTCATTTCTTCTTTCTCCATCACCTCTCTTACCCTCCTTTCTCATTCTCCACCACCATTGTCTCCGGTTACTCACCGGCAATCACCACCTTCTCCAGTGGCACTACATCTCTTCCATCTCTTTCTTATCTTCACAAGAACCTTAACATTGTTCTTTTACATCTTTCAAGGTTCTACTTCCTCCCTAATCTCATCTATCATCTTTCTTTGCATCATTTCTTTTTCTAGTTAGATTTTTCTGTTGACTTGCTTACTTTCTTTTCTAATTGCTTGATTATCATATTTGCTCTTCCTTTTACTTGTTTACTTTTCTTCTTTATGTTTTACCATGGATGTTGAATTTGAACTTTGATTACTTGATGGATCTTCTTGATTGATATTATTATCATTGTTATGATGTTGTGTGATGATTGCTACTTCATTTTGGACTTCTAATTGGTGGAAGTATCTCTTCAAATGTTCATTGCTTGATAATTGCACGCCAAGTGTTCGAGGAAATGCACATATGCCATTTTGGGTTATTCTCATCATGGATCTTCAATTTAGTGCTTCCTCCTCATTCACTTGCTCTCTTCTATGCGCATTGAACACACTTTACTTGTTACTTGACAATTAGACACCCATTGAAGATGACTTGCTCTTTATTTTGGATGCTTGAGATCATTCTTCTCATGCCATATCGCATGCCTTACTCCCTCATGCATCCCATGCCAAGTGTTGTGACCCATACTTCTATGATTACTTTGTTACACTATCTCTTTTGGGCACACATTCCACTTGCATGTTTATTAAATTGATGTTTTGGGTTTGACAATTTCCTTCTTTCCTTTCCCTTTCAGGATGGCCACCAAGAAAGGAAAGGAAACAACTTTAAGGAAACCAGCCGCAAAGAGGGCAACCCTAAAGTCACACTCTAAGGTGCACTCTTCATTAGGAGCCAAACCTCTATCTAAAAAGGCGAAAGCACCCGCTCCTATTGATGATAATAAAAAGAGCAAACCGGCAAAAGATACTTCAAAGTTCCCCAACTGCTTCTGTGAACTTATGTTCCCCTTCATGGTTGAGAGGAACTATCATGCTGAGCATCTACTCGCTCTGTCGGACAAAGTTGCTCCTTATATTCTACCCCGCATTGAACAGTAAGGATGGGAGTTTCTTCTGAGAAAACCACAAGAGGTCAACCTCTCATGGGTGGTAGAGTTCTACACTAACTACCATCTTCCCTCTCTTCAATCGGTATATGTGCATCGGAAGCAAGTCTCGGTGTCAGAAGATGCTATTCAGCAAGTGCTTAATGTCCTACCAGTTCCAAGTGCCATGGATGGCTACCAAGAGGTCTTACATCAGCGGGAGAAGTTTGGATTCAATTGGAAATCAATCCTCCAAGTCATTGCTGAACCAGAGGCATCTTGGACCCATGGTCGACTTTGGATGCGACCTAAGTGTATTGATGCACGTTATCTTACTGTGGAAGCTAGAGCTTGGGCTCAGATCCTATCTCACTATGTCCTACCTAGCACCCACAAATCATCCTTCACAATGGATCTCGCCTTGCTTGTTTGGTGTGTTCTCACAGGGAGACCGGTGAACATTCCACCTCTTATCAAGCAAGCGATGGGTCAAATCCACGACCGGGGTAATTTGCCATTTCCAGCTTTGGTATCTAATTTAGTTGCTGCTGCGGGTGTTCCTTGGGAAGCCACAGATGTGACAGCTATAATTCCAGCTAAGGGCGATGTGGTCCCAACCGGAAAATACTTACATCTTCCCATGAACAACCCAAGCCTTGCCATAGCCTCACCACCTGTTGTTTCTACCACCTCATCATCACCACCGCAGCAAAGATCCACTCATCAAAGGATAGAAGATCTACACCGGAAGATTGATAGATATGAGCGGCGCAACCAACGCCGATACACTCACATCAAGAAGCTTCTGTGTTGTGTTACCCCTAGCATGGAAGAACCTGCAATATCCACATCCACATCCAACCCAAGTGATGAGTGCTCTGAGGAAGAGGATAGTGAAGGTTCCGGTTCCGACCATCCCTTGCGCATTCTTAGTAGCACGGAGGACCGTGCTAAATTTTAAGTGTGGGGAGGTCGTTCGACCGATCTCCATGGGTAGCACTCTCTTCCTTTCAATACCCATGGATTCATTCCTTGCTTAGTAGTTAGTACATTGCATGTGTAGCTAGTCTTGCTTGTAAATATTTCTTGCATGATAGTTAGTCTCTATGGAGTTGCTTGGTCAAATAATAACTTTTTTTCCAAGAAACTGTGTTCTGGGGTATCCTACGCTACCAAAAAATTTTTGTTATGAACTTGCTTTAAGAATGTATTTTGGAACATAGTGATTGAGCTAAGAACACAAGCATTTAAGTTTTGAGCCCATTATATGGTTACATCTTTTAACCATCAATTCCCATTCTTGTGTGCATTATTCTCTCTCTATGATTGCAATCCTTGCTTTGTCTGATTCTATATGTCCATTACTTTGTGTATGAATTCATTTACATGATTGAGGCCATCATTCCAATAGTCACTTTTCCCAAATGGCCTTAACCCTTTTATTTACCATTGCTAACAAATTTTGAGCCTATGATAAACCCCCTTTGTTTCTAAAAAGAGCATACCAACAATCCTAAGCGAAAAATAATGAATGTCCTTATATTTGGATCCTTGATTAGCTTAGGGGAGTAGGATGTGTGTCATGTAATTGGGAGGGTATACATGGGGACTTGGGTAGATATAAAAGTGTATCGTAATTAAGAATTTGGGGATTTAGGAACATACTCATGTAGTGCATGATTGAGCCATATGCATTTAACTTTTCGTACATGAACCCCAAGAAAAAGGGGACAGAAAAAAAAAGAGAAGAAGGAAAATTCCATATGTGTATATATGAAAGTAAATGAAAAAAAAAGAAAATAAAAGAAAGAATATATATACATATGAAGAAAAAAAAGAGAGAAGAAGAAGAAAGACAATAAAAAGGGACAAAATGCCCAAAGATAAAATAGTGAAAACAATGCATATGGGATATGAATTGAAAGAAACACATGAGTGTGCAAAAAGTGGGACTCAAGGGTAGCTAGGTAATGTATCATAGTTGTATAGGTTGTTTTATATGTCTAGAGAGATTCTAGGTTAATCAAGGACTCAAATTTTAAGCTCACTTGACCATATGCATCCTTATCCTCACCCTAGCCACGTTACAACCCATAGATAAGACCTCATGATACTTGTAAGCATGCATTAAGTCATTGTTGATTGTTAGATGAAAGACAAATCTCGAAAAGCATGAATAGGAGAGAATTGAGTGATAAACCCTATACACTTGAGCGCATAGAGCGGATACACATCCGGTAAGGGTTCGATGCTCAACTCCTTGTTCCCGGCTTTCACAAGCGTTCGTTAGCAAGCCATATGCACTTTATAATGATATTCAATTTGGTAGGATTCATGAATTACATCATTTTTACCCTATATTCATATGTGTTCTTGGAAGATGGATTTACCCTTGACCAAGTAGATAGATGATAGGCAAAATTGTGATTCATACTCTTTATTGTTGTATGGAATTAATTCCCCGATAATGGCTCCAAAAACTTGGTGCTCAATATCATGGTGTCTAAAATTTAATTCACAACTTCGCACAACTAACCAGCAGTGCACTAGGTCGTCCAAGTAATACCTTACGTGAGTAAGGGTCGATCCCACGGAGATTGTTGGTATGAAGCAAGCTATGGTCATCTTGTAAATCCCAGTCAGGTGGATTTAACTAATTTAAGAGATTATTGGTTTAAATAAAGATAATAAAATAAATAGAAAATAAAGATAAAGCTACTCATGTAATTCATTGGTGGGAATTTCAGATAGGTGTATGGAAGTGCTGTGTTCCTTCTGAATCTCTGCTTTCCTACTGCTTTCATCCAATTCTTCTTACTTCTTTCCATGGCAAGCTGTATGTAGGGTATCACCGTTGTCAATGGCTACATCCCATCCTCTCAGTGAAAATGGTCCAAATGCTCTGTCACAGCACGGCTAATCATCTGTCCGTTCTCAATCAGGTTGGAATAGAATCCCGTGATTCTTTTGCGTCTGTCACTAACGCCCAGCCTTCAAGAGTTTGAAGCTCGTCACAGTCATTCAATCCCAGAATCCTACTCGGAATACCACAGACAAGGTTAGACTTTCCGGATTCCCATGAATGCCGCCATCAATTCTAGCTTATACCACGAAGATTCTGATTAAGTAATCCAAGAGATATGTGCCTGGTCTAAGGTAGAACGGAACTGGTTGTCAATCACGCGCGTTCATTGATGAGAATGATGATGAGTGTCACGGATCATCACATTCATCAAGTTGAAGTGCAACGAATATCTTAAAATAGGAATAAATTGAATTGAATAGAAAATAGTAGATAGTAGTAATTGCATTGAAACTTGAGGTACAGCAGAGCTCCACACCCTTAATCTATGGTGTGTAGAAACTCCACCGTTGAAAATACATAAGTGATGAAGGTTCAGGCATGGCCGAATGGACAGCCCCTAAACGTGGTCAGAAGACCGAATAATACAATCCAAGACGTCTAATACAAAGGTAAAAAGTTCTATTTATACTAAACTAGCTACTAGGGTTTACAAAAGTAAGTACTTGATGCATAAATCCACTTCTGGGGCCCACTTGGTGTGTGCTTGGGCTGAGCTTGATCTATCCACGAGCTGAGGCTTCTCTTGGAGTTGAACGCCAAGTTGTAACGTGTTTTGGGCGTTCAACTCTGGTTCGTGACGTGTTTCTGGCGTTTGACTCCAGAATGCAGCATGGAACTGGTGTTGAGCGCCAGTTTACGTCATTTAATCATGAATTAAGTATGAACTATTATATATTGATGAAAAGCTCCGAATGTCTACTTTCCAACGCCATTGAGATCGCGCCATTTGGAGTTCTGTAGCTCCAGAAAATCCATTTTGAGTGCAGGAAGGTCAGATTCCAACAGAATCAGCAGTCCTTTGTCAGCTTCTTATCAGAGTTTTGCTCAGGTCCCTCAATTTCAACCAAAAAATACCTGAATCACAGAAAAACACACAAACTCATAGTAAAGTCCAGAAATGTGAATTTAGCATAAAAACTAATGAAAACATCCCTAAAAGTAACTA
>NC_029772.3:23943204-23946772 GCF_000817695.3 Arachis duranensis | reverse complement strand
TTGCTTTTTCTTTTTCTTTCTATTTTTTTTCGCCACTTTTCTTCTTTTTTTTCGCAAGGCTTGTTCTTTCACTGCTTTTTCTTGCTTCAAGAATCAATTTCATGATTTTTCAGATTATCAATAGCATTTCTCTTTTTCTTCATTCTTTCAAGAGCCAACAATTTTAACATTCATAAACAACAAGATAAAAAATATGCAGTGTTTAAGCATTCATTCAGAAAACAAAAAGTATTGTCACCACATCAATATAATTAAACTAAATTCAAGGATAATTTCGAAATTCATGTACTTCTTGTTCTTTTGAATTAGAAACATTTTTTATTTAAGAGAGATGAAGGATTCATGGAATTATTTATAGCCTTAAGACATAGTTACTAAATACTAATGATCATGTAATAAAGACACAAAACATAGATAAACATGAAGCATAAAAATCGAAAAATAGAGAATTAAGAATAAGGAAGTTAAGGAATGAGTCCACCTTAGTGAGGGTGGCGCCTTCTTGAAGGACCAATGGTGCTTTGGGCTCCTTTATGTCTCTTTCTTGCCTTTGTTGCATGATCCCTAATGATTTTGATGCTCTTATCCTTAGTTGCTCCCAATAATTGTGTGGAGGAAAATGTATTCCCTGAGGTATCTCAGGGATCTCTTGATGAGGGAATTCCTCATGCTCTCTTGATGTGTAGTCAAATGCTTCTTCTACTGAGCTATGGACCCTTGAGATGAACCTCTCCATCTCCCATGACTCGGAGGTGGAAGCTTTTTGTCTTCCCTTTTTTCTTCTTCTTTTTTTTTGAGGTTTCTCTGGCCTTAGGTGCCATCAATGGTTATGAAAAAACAAAAAGCTTATGCTTTTACCACACCAAACTTAAAATATTGCTCGCCCTCGAGCAAAAGAAGAAAGAATAGAAGAAGGAGAAGAAGATATGGGGGAGAGGGAGAGATGTTTGTGTTTTGGCCACGTAGGGTGGGTTTGGGTGGGAAGGATGGATGGATGTGAGTGGTGAAGAGATGATAGGGAAGAGGGATTAAGGTGATTGGGGAAGAAGGGAGAAGGTGAGTTGAGGTAGGTGGGGATCCTGTGGGGTCCACAGATCCTGAGGTGTTAAGGATTTACATCCATGCACTAATTAGGCATGTAAAACGCCTTTGCATACAATTCTGGTGTTTAAACGCCGAGGTGATGCATGTTCTGGGCGTTCAACGCCCATGTGCAGCATGTTTCTGGCGTTGAACGCCAGTTCCATGCTTGTTTCTGGCGTTCAACGCCAGCTCTATGCTCTGTTCTGGCGTTGAACGCCAGCCAGATGCTCCTTACTGGCATTTAAACGCCAGTAAGTCCTTCCTCAAGGGTGTGATTTTTCTTCTGCTGTTTTTGATTCTGTTTTTAATTTCAGTATTTTTTTCGTGACTCCACATGATCATGAACCTAATAAAACATAAAAGAGCAATAAAAGAAAAATAAAATTAGATAAATAAAAATTGGGTTGCCTCCCAATAAGCACTTCTTTAATGTCAATAGCTTGACAGTGGGCTCTCATGGAGCCTCACAGGTGATCAGGTCAATGTTAGGACCTCCCAACACCAAACTTAGAGTTTGACTGTGGGGGCTCTGTTTGACTCTGCATTGAGAGAAGCTGTTCATGCTTCCTCTCATTACCAAATAACTTGGCATTTAGCTTCATGATGGCTCCTAGACATTGAGCAACTTGCTCTCCAGTTACATCTTCATCCTCTTCAGAGGAAGAATAGTCTTCAGAGCTCATGAATGGAAGAAGGAGGTTTAATGGAATCTCTATGGTCTCTATATGAGCCTCGGATTCCTTTGGATCCTCAATAGGGAACTCCTTCTTAGATGGGAGACGTCCCATGAGGTCTTCCTCATTGGGATTCACGTCCTCCCCTTCCTCCTTGCATTCAGCCATATTGACTATATCAATGGCCTTGCACTCTCTCTTTGGATTCTCTTATGTATTGCTTGGGAGAGTACTAGGAGGAGTTTCAGTGACTTTCTTACTCAGCTGGCCCACTTGTGCCTCCAAATTTCTAATGGAGGACCTTGTTTCACTCATGAAACTTAAAGTGGCTTTAGACAGATCAGAGACTATGTTTGATAAGTTAGAGGTGCTCTACTCAGAATTCTCTGTCTGTTGCTGAGAAGATGATGGAAAAGGCTTGCTATTGCTAAACCTATTTCTTCTACCATTATTAAAGCCTAGTTGAAGCCTTTGTTGATCCTTCCATGAGAAATTTGGGTAATTTCTCCATGATGAGTTATAGGTGTTTCCATAAGATTCACCCATGTAATTTACCTCTGTCATTGCAGGGTTCTCAAGATCATAAGCTTCTTCTTCAGAAGATGCCTCTTTAGTACTGTTGGATGCATTTTGCCATCCATTCAGACTTTGAGAAATCATGTTGACTTGCTGATTCAACACTTTGTTCTGAGCCAATATAGCATTCAGAGCATCAATTTCAAGAACTCCCTTCCTCTGAGGCGTTCCATTATTCACGGAATTCCTCTCAGAAGTGTACATGAATTGGTTATTTGCAACCATGTCAATAAGTTCTTGAGCTTCTGCAAGCGTTTTCTTTAAGTGAATGGATCCACCTGCAGAATGGTCCAATGACATTTTGGAAAACTTAGATAGACCATAATAGAATATATCTAATATGGTCCATTCTGAAAACATGTCAGAAGGACACTTTTTGGTCATCTGCTTGTATCTTTCCCAAACTTCATAGAGGGATTCACCATCTTTTTGTTTGAAGGTCTGAACATCCACTCTAAGCTTGCTCAGCTTTTGAGGAGGAAAGAATTTATCTAAGAAGGCTGTGACCAGCTTATCCCAGGAGTCCAGGCTATCTTTAGGTTGTGAGTCCAACCATGTTCTAGCTCTGTCCCTCATAACAAAAGGGAAAAGCATGAGCCTGTAGACTTCAGGATCTACTCCATTCGTCTTAACAGTCTCACAAATCTGCAAGAACTCAGTTAAAAACTGGTAAGGATCTTCAGATGGAAGTCCATGAAACTTGCAGTTCTGTTGCATCAAAGCAACTAATTGAGGTTTCAGCTCAAAATTATTTGCTCCAATGGCAGGAATGGAGATGCATCTTTCATCAAATTTGGATGTTGGTTTTGTGAAGTCACCAAGCATTCTCCTTGCTGAAGCATCCTCCTTGCATTATTGTTGTTGGGTTCAGCTGCCATCTCCTTCTCTTGTTCAAAAATTTCAGAAAGGTTGCCTCTGGATTGTTGTAATTTAGCTTCTCTTAGTTTCCTCTTCAGAGTCCTTTCAGGTTCAGGATCAACTTCAACAAGAGTGCCTTTTTTCTTATTCCTACTCATATGAAAGAGAAGAGAAAAAGAAAAGGAAGAGGAATCCTCTATATATGGACAAAGAGGATCCTTATTATTAGTAAAAGAAGAAAGGAATAAGAGTGGAGAATCCAATCACAAGGGTGAGGATAAAGGCAGTGATTGGAGATGAAGAGAGGTGAAGAGAAGTGTTAGTAAATAAATAAATATATAGAAGAAGAGAAGAGAGGGAGAATTCGAAAATAATTT
>NC_029772.3:23941242-23943037 GCF_000817695.3 Arachis duranensis | reverse complement strand
AGTAGTTAGGTGGTTTTGAAAAAGATAAGAAACAAAGAAAAAGTCAAATAGTTAGTTGAAAAAGATTTGAAAATCAAATTTGAAAAGATAAGAAGATAAGAAGATAAGATAAGATATTTTAAAATCAAATTTTTGAAAAAGATAAAATTTTGAAAAAGATATGATAAAAAGATAAGATAAGAAGATATGATAAAAAGATAGGATTGAAAAAGATTTAATTTTTAAAATTAAAATTAATTACTTAACTAACAAGAAACTAAAAGATATGGTTCTAGAATTTAAAGATTGAACCTTTCTTAACAAGAAAGTAACAAACTTCAAATTTTTGAATCAATCATATTAATTGTTAGCATAATTTCGAAAATTTAGATAAAATTAAGAAAAAGATTTTTTTGAAAAATATTTTAAAGAATTTTCGAAAATTAATAAGAAAAATGAAAAATATTTAATTTTTGAAAAAGTTTTAAAAAGATAAGATTTTTTTAAAATTGAAAATTTGACTTGACTTGTAAGAAACAACTAATTTTAAAAATTTTTGACCAAGTCAACTCAAATTTTCAAAAATTTGGAGAGAAATAAGGAAAAGATATTTTTGTATTTTTAAATTTTTAATGATGAGAGAGAAAAACACAATTATGACCCAAAACATGAAAATTTTGGATCAAAACCAATTATGCATGCAAGAACACTATGAATGTTAAGATGAATACCAAGAACACTTTGAAGATCATGATGAACATCAAGAACATATTTTTGAAAAAATTTTGATGCAAAGAAAACATGCAAGACACCAAACTTAGAATTCTTTAATGCATGGACACTAGAATGCAAAAATACATATGAAAAACAACATACAACACAAAACAAGAAAACATCAAGATCAAACAAGAAGACTTGTCAAAAACAACTTGAAGATCATGAAGAACACCATGAATGCATGAATTTTCGAAAAATGCAAGAAAATTTTTTAAAGCATGCAATTGACACCAAACTTAAAAATTGACTCAAGACTCAAACAAGAAACACAAAATATTTTTAGTTTTTATGATTTTATAATTTTTTTTGTATTTTTATTATATTTTTCGAAAATTATTTTTTGGAAAAACGAAAAATAGAGAAAAAATTTTGAAAAATTTTTGAAAACTTTTTTGAAAAGAAAATAAAAAGAAAATTACCTAATCTGAGCAACAAGATGAACCATTAGTTGTCCAAACTCGAACAATCCCCGGCAACGGCGCCAAAAACTTGATAGGCAAAATTGTGATTCGTACTCTTTATTGTTGTATGGAATTAATTCCCCGATAATGGCTCCAAAAACTTGGTGCTCAATATCATGGTGTCTAAAATTTAATTTACAACTTCGTACAACTAACCAGCAAGTGCACTTGGTCGTCCAAGTAATACCTTACGTGAGTAAGGGTCGATCCCACGGAGATTGTTGGTATGAAGCAAGCTATGGTCATCTTGTAAATCCCAGTCAGGTGGATTTAACTAATTTAAGAGATTATTGGTTTAAATAAAGATAATAAAATAAATAGAAAATAAAGATAAAGTTACTCATGTAATTCATTGGTGGAAATTTCAGATAAGTGTATGGAAGTGCTGTGTTCCTTCTGAATCTCTGCTTTCCTACTGCTTTCATCCAATTCTTCTTACTTCTTTCCATGGAAAGCTGTATGTAAGGCATCACTGTTGTCAATGGCTACATCCCATCCTCTCAGTGAAAATGGTCCAAATGCTCTGTCAGAGCACGACTAATCATCTGTCGGTTCTCAATCAGGTTGGAATAGAATCC
>NC_029772.3:23931923-23941130 GCF_000817695.3 Arachis duranensis | reverse complement strand
GAATCCTACTCGGAATACCACAGACAAGGTTAGACTTTCCGGATTCCCATGAATGCCGCCATCAATTCTAGCTTATACCACGAAGATTCTGATTAAGGAATCCAAGAGATATGTGCCCGGTCTAAGGTAGAACGGAACTGGTTGTCAATCACGCGCGTTCATTGATGAGAATGATGATGAGTGTCACGGATCATCACATTCATCAAGTTGAAGTGCAACGAATATCTTAGAACAGGAATAAATCGAATTGGATAGAAGATAGTAGTAATTGTATTAAAACTTGAGGTACAGCAGAGCTCCACACCCTTAATCTATGGTGTGTAGAAACTCCACCGTTGAAAATACATAAGTGATGAAGGTTCAGGCATGGCCGAATGGCCAGCCCCCAAACGTGGTCAGAAGACTGAATAATACAATCCAAGACATCTAATACAAAGGTAAAAAGTTCTATTTATACTAAACTAGCTACTAGGGTTTACAAAAGTAAGTAATTGATGCATAAATCCACTTATGGGGCCCACTTAGTGTGTGCCTGGGCTGAGCTTGAGCTTTACACGTGCAGAGGATTCTCTTGGAGTTGAACGCCAAGTTGTAACGTGTTTTGGGCGTTCAACTCTGGTTCGTGACGTGTTTCTGGCGTTTGACTCCAGAATGCAGCATGGAACTGGCGTTGAGCGCCAGTTTACGTCGTCTAATCATGAATAAAGTATGGACTATTATATATTGATGGAAAGCTCTAGATGTCTACTTTTCAACACCATTAAGAGCGCGCCATTTGGAGTTCTGTTGCTCCAGAAAATCCATTTTGAGTGCAGGAATGTCAGATTCCAACAGCATCAGCAGTCTTTTGTCAGCCTCGTATCAGAGTTTTGCTCAGGTCCCTCAATTTCAGCCAAAAAATACCTGAAATCACAAAAAAACACACAAACTCATAGTAAAGTCTAGAAATGTGAATTTAGCATAAAAACTAATGAAAACATCCCTAAAAGTAACTAGATCATGCTAAAAACTACATAAAAACAATACCAAAAAGCGTATAAATTATCCACTCATCAATAGACAATTTTACATTAGTTGCATACATTTGCTTAGATAGTTTGCATTTCATAAACCCTTTCTCACCATGATCTTTGGTCTTTTTATTTTAAGCATGAGGACATGCTTGGTTTAAGTGTGGAGAGATTTGATAAACCCCAATTTTGTGGTTTATCTTGTGCTTATTTTTGGGGTTTTTATCAATATTTCTCACACTTATTCACAAGAAATGCATGATTTTGTGTTCACTTCCCAATATTGCTCTATTGTAGAAAAAAATGCTTGTTTTACCTTAGAATTGCTATATTTTGATTCTCTTTATTGCCATTTGATGCCGTGACGTGTTTTTTTTTTTTGAGTAATTTCAGAATTAGTATGGTAGGAATGGCCTAGAAGGGAGAAGAAAAGCATGCACTAGAGGAAGGAACATGAAGAATTGGATTTTGGGAATTGCAGCATCGGCGCTCACGCGCAAATCACGCGCACGCGTGGATGAGGATAGCTGGAAGCGGCGCGCAAGGATGGACGCATCCGCGCAGGCCAAAGAATTTCCATCGACGCGCACGCGCAATTGGCGCGCTAGCGTGAATCTCAAAAGCAATCGGCGCGAGCGCGCGCATGGCGCGAGCGCGCGCATGGCTCAATGGGCCCAAATTCAAGCTGCTTCTGCATGGAAAAGACCCAAGGATGCTGAGGGGAAAGGGGGGATCAATCATTTTTGCACTGAGACACAATTTTCTAGTTTTTCTTAGGTTCCTTGTTCTCTAGAGGAAGAAACCCTTGTTCTTCTCTAGATCTAGCTTTGATTTGATCTTCCTTGTTAATTCTGAATTGGGTTTTGTTAATTTCTATCTTTGGTTGCTTAATTTGAATTTCTTAGTATATTTTCACTCATATCTTGTGTTAGTTTATGAATTTTGTCAATTGTTACGTTATACCCAATTCATGAATGTTGTGAATCTTGACTTGTTGATGTTTGATTGATGATTTTTATGCTACATTGTGTTGCTTGAGCTATTGTAAGTTGATAATTGTTAGTGGGTAATTGTTAATTTCGATTTAATTGCAAGTTGAACATGTCTTTTGTTAATGCTTACCAAGTGTTCGATGAATTGTTTACTTTGATTATGGAGTAGTTCTTTTTACTCTTGGCTTAGGCCAAGGGAATTGGGTAAACTTGAGTCATTGGGTCTAATGGATTTGATGAATTGAAAGTCCTTAGTGGTCAATTTGATACTCATTAACACTATCCTACTACTAGGTTAATTTGTAGTGAGGTGAGGCCTTATGGGTTGATGTTGACCAAACCATTTGACGTACTTCAAGTTTGGAAGTAGACTTAATGAGTTTGGCTCCTCATAATTGTCAAGATATGGTTGTTAGACAAGGATAGTTACCCCAATTCCCATGCCTAACCAAGAGTTGCTTTTATCATTCATATTTGAAAACCAATTTCTCAATTGTCTTGCTTAATTGTAGCTATTGCTTAGTTAAGAGTAAAATTAGATTGAATATTGTTTTCTTAGTTTTAAACCATTCATATCTTGCTCATTGTTGGATTAGTTCTTTACATTTTCAAGTGCTTGTTTGTTGATATGCGTAGATTATACCGACCTCAATAAGGCTTGCCCCAATGATCCATACCCTCTCCCTAGCATTAATGCTTTGGTCGACTCAGCTTCAGGTTATCAGTATTTTTCCTTCATAGACGCTTACTCGGGATACAACTAAATTCCAATGTATAAACTAGACCAAGAAAAGACCTCGTTCATAACCCCAAAGCTAACTATTGTTATATAGTGATGTCTTTCGGGTTAAAAAACGCAGATATCACGTACCAGCGGCTTATGAATAAGGTGTTCTCTTCCCACCTAGGAGAACTAATGAAATTATATGTAGACGACATGCTCGTCAAGACCAAAAAAAACTCGACACTGCTATCCGACCACTCGGGGGTGTTCTCTACGATAAGGAAGCAAAGGATGAGGCTAAACCCCTCAAAATGCACCTTTGTAGTAGAAGGGGGGAAATTTTTGTACTTCATGCTAACTCAAAGAGGCATAGAAGCGAACCCGGATAATTTTCAAGCCATACTCAACATGAAGGGTCCTACCTGTGTCAAGGAGGTCCAACAATTAAATGGAAGGCTGAGGGCTTTATCCAGGTTCTTGACAGGATCTGCCTTAAAATCACTACCCTTATATGCCATCCTCAGAAAAGGGAAGCATTTCGAGTGGACTCCAGAATTCGAGCAGGCCTTTCAAGACTTCAAAGCCTTCCTGAGCCAGCCCCCGGTACTTACCCGACCTATTAAAGGGGAAGAACTCGTACTGAACCTAGCCGTAGCAAGTGGAGCAATAGTTTCAGCACTAATTCGAAAGGATGCAAAAGGGCAACAACCTATCTACTTTATTAGCAAAGCTTTATAGGGGGCAGAGCTGAACGATCAAAAGATATAAAAGTTTGTTTATTCCCTTATCCTCACATTTCGAAAGCTCCGACCTTATTTCCAAGCTGATACAATAAAGGTCTGTACTAATCAACCAATGAAACACATTCCACAAAAGACGGACCTTGTAGGACGGATGCTACAATGGGTTGTGAAAATGTTCGAGTTCGACTTGAAGTATGAAGTTCGGATAACAATCAAATCCCAGTGTTATCCAACAAAACCGACAACGGAACAGGTGCATCCTGAAAAATAACCGAACTCGGATAGAACTCTCACTAAGATTCGACTTGGATAGAACTCTCACTAAGATTCGACTTCCCTGCTTCTAATAACTCTAAGGTGGAAACTTTTGTTAGAAGAGTGGCACTAATCATTATATGGATAACCTATTACGATTAGTCCTTTTGGGTTGACTATACTAATCCTCAATGAGACCATGAAAATTGTGAGTTAAGTAGTTTGTTAAGAAAACAAAAAACTCGATGTGAGACTTATAACAATAAGGGAACGCTTAGTACAAGAACGAGAAAACAAAAAATTTGGCTGTCCTCGGTTCACCATCTTTTTTTGGCTGTGAACAAAATCAGAGGGTATGGGCTCATGTCTTACAAAGTTGAATGGTGATGTGGGGGTGGCCGATTCTCTTTCGTGCTTTGAAACTTAGTGTGGTAGGAGTGTGACAACTCGCAAGGAACAATAGAAAGTGTTGGTCTTGGTGTATACCGAAGGCAAGAAATAATAACATCTTCAATAGGGAGGTGTTTAGAGTGGAGTAAGTGATAAATGATATACATTGAGGTGTGGGTTAAATTGTGAAAGGTATCTAATTGTATCTAATGATGAGCAATGGTCTAGTTTGTTTGATGTCTCTTGGCGAGAAACATTCCTACTATTATAAAAAATAAAAGAAAAAAACAAACAATATTTGTGAATGCGAAAAATATATGAATGTACAAGCTGAATTATTGTTAGAGCTTGATAGACATTTTGAGTGCGCAAGTTAACTGGAATTTGACACGTATTCAAGAGTACAAAACCCAATATTTAGGAATGTGTTTTAGAAGGACATGACGAAAGAAAATATAATTATTTCTCAAAATATAAAAATGTAATTCATAATGAAAGAAATTATACATAACAAATATGCTCGTAAACCCATTCAACTACCCCACTATACCCGTTCCTGTGTACAAGATTAACGGATTTCAGTTATTTTGATTGTTTCACAATAACACAAGATCGAGATTGATCCCGCATCCATTTCCTCTAACCTTTGTGATCGGAACAGGATGAGGAATGCGGTGGTGGTAGCGGCAGCCGTGGGGACCGCGGTGGCAGTGGTGGCGGCAGGGGCATTAATTAAAAGATGGAAGCTTATGAAAGAGCAAAGATTGAAGCATGCAAGGAACATAATTCGGAGGTTCGCAAGGGAATGTGGCACCCCAGTGTCAAAGCTATGGCAAGTTGCTGATGATTTGGTCTCTCACATGAAAGCTTCTCTTGCTTCTCCTTCTTCAGATGAATCCTCATCATTGTCCACACTTAATATGATCATTTCTAATGTTACGTCCCTTCCTAATGGGTAATATTCATCAACTCATACATCTTACTTTATCCAAATTAAGAATATAATGAATGCTTTGGAAGCTGTTGGCAGAGATGAAGAAGGATTCTTTTATGGGGTGAATTTGCATGGGACAAACTTGTTGTTCTTGTGTGCGCGCCTTGGTGGAAAGAACAAACCTATATCTGATCTTCAAAGGGAAGAGGTTTCCATCCCTCCACATGTCTTGGCTGGTTCTTCCATGGTACTTTTACTATCAACTAATTATTATGACTTGAATCTTACAACTATTCTAACCTTAATATCAATACACTTATAACGAAAAGGAAAGCTTAATCAAGTGGTGCGCTTCGATTTCTTATTCCTATGAATTGAATAAATAGCATTATCTAATCAACCATGTAAAATTACTTGGGGTTTCGTACGACAAAGAGAATAATTACTACTGCTAGAGGTGGATATTATTCCGAAAACTCAAAATTACAAAAATGGTGGATATCATTCTTTCTTCTTTATGTTTTTACTCATATTACAACTCACCCACCTTATACACTCCGACACAACACTAGAAAGGGGTTTACATCCACAACTGGACTAAGCCAATCTTCAGATCTGGGTGAACTAGAAGATATGTCTTTGATACAGGTTTCATTTCCAATTGTTAGTTGTTAAGCTAGTTTTAGTTGTTAAAATAATATTTTTAAAATGAAAATTAAAAAAATAACACTCTGCTCACCCTTTTAATAAGGAATTGCAATGACTCTTCCAGCCCCATCATATTGGCTCACATTTCATGACCCTGCAAATATGAAATCAACTACCTAGCAAAATAAAATATGTGAAAATTCACTTACAATTGAACTATATGATAATTTAGTCAACATGTTAAATTAAATTATTTAACCATTTTTAACTATCAATTTCACATGAAAACAACTGCATATAACTTTCTACCAATAAAATATTACTATCACCATATAAATATCCCCCAACTGCAAATTTTAGCATATCATCACCTCTAAACAAAGTTCCTTGGCAACATTCCATTTTTTTTTTACAGCTACATCATTTCCATGCATTTTTCTCGAATATTTCCATAGTTTCCATTCATTATCATTGATAAGCATCCGTCTTTCTTTGTTGCTCTTTCCTTTTCATTTTTTAGTTTCTTAATTTGATGGATATGATTTGAGCGTACACATGATTATTATACTTTAATTACTATAATGTGGAAGTTGGTTGTTTGTGATAGGAAATAACTGACTTTGTGGTTACGGAGATAGCAAACTTTGTGTCATCTCACCCTGTGATTGATGAGGATGATAACTCAAAAAGGAAAATGAATTTGGGCTTCACTTTATCTTTTCCAGTTGATGATGCTCTTCCTTTCACCGGTACTACATTTCAAAGAAAAAACTCCAATGACCCGGTTCAGTTTCTTCACCCATCTCTCTTCTCTTTTCTTTTCTAATGCATACATATATATTTAAGGTTTAAATATAATGTGATGGGTAAAAAAATTATAATGTGATGCATTAATAATAAAACTTACTTTTAGTGTAATGATAATTATTTAAAGGATGATACTCTTATAAAGACGCGTAAAATGTCTTTGTAAAGACATTTATATGTCGCATTATTATTGTATGTACTTTATGAACCGGTTATTTTTGAATTTCTTAACAAATTATAATAAAACCGATTTTTCTTAATAATAATAAACCCAATTGTTATCTGGTAAACTGACCAATTTACATAACTCACTGGATCATGGTTTTTTTTTGTTTTTTTTTAAATAAAAATCAGGGATATATTTATCTTTTTATCAAAAAATTTAAACATAATTCGGTTTAGATTATGTAAATCAGTCGGACCAAATCGGGTCTAATAATTAGAGTGCAGACAATTAGATTTATTATTGTTGCTATAATAAATCGATTTTATTCTAATTTATTAAAAAATAAATTATTAACCAGTTTAATAAAAATGTCCAATAATATTATGACACATGTAAACGTATTTAAAAAAATGACAATTTTAGTGTATTTATCAAAGTGATCATAAAAGTTAGTTAATATTTCTTAAGAGAATCCATGCTAATTACCAACACTTGAGCATTATTCAAATTGTAAAACCAGGTTCGCAAAGGATTGATGAAAGATCTTAATAAAGCGCTAAAGAATCTTGGGACCAAAATGCATGTTTTTGCACTGGTTAGTGGCTTTGCTCTCTCTCTCTCTCAGTCAATTTTGTTTGTAAATGTACATTCTCTGTTCATCTATACACGTATATAAACAGAGAATTGGGTTACTTTATTTTTTTATTTTTGGTTTCTTCTTATATTTTAGTCTTTTTTTTAAGAAAAATCCTAAAATTTTAACCCAAAATCATTAATTATAATATTTAAAAAAATTTGTATTCACTAATATCAATGACTATTTCACAAACTAATTAAAAATGACAAAGAAACGAAGTTAGTTTGTATTAACTAATATTAACTTGTATATATATTTTATGTCCAAAAAAATTATTGGATTAAAGAAATTAATTAGCAGTGAATAGGTTGATGAAACAATTGGAGGTTTGGCCGGAGGTCGATATTACAACAGGGACAGCGTGGCTGCAATTACTCTAGCTATGAGAACCAATGCTGCTTATACAGAACCATCTGAGGATCCTAATTCTCCTGAGCTGGTTAGTCACACTATATCATAATTTATTCATAAGCTATATATATAACATCATATGTATTATTCTTACTCTCGTATAGAATAAAATTGTACAGAAATACAAAAAGAGGAATAAAGTGAAAGAAGCACTAATTTATATTATGAGAGCCTGTATCTCTGTATATCTGAATTTTCACCTATTAGTGATTCACTTATTCACTACACATATTATTGCCTGCTTTTTTTGCCGGTTGTTATTAAAAAATTGTCACACACATACACGTGCATTATACATCAATTATGAATAATTAAGCAATTTAATTAATAAAATTGGACTGTAGTATTGCAGGTAATTAGCATGGAGTGGGGAAACTTCAGATCCCCTCATCTTCCATTGACATCATTCGACACTAGATTAGATTCAGAAAGCTCAAATCCTGGTAGCGGGGTATAGTAATTAGTAGAGCTACTGAAATTTCATTTAATTAATTACTTTTTGTAATATATTTTATATGACGACCGACTCATTAATCTCTGTTTATTTTTTTTGGGACCATATATAGGTCTTTGAGAAGCTGATTTCAGGAATGTATCTGGGAGAAATTGTGAGACTGGTCTTGTTGAAGCTGGCTCACGAAACAGCTCTATTCGGTAGTAAGGTGCCTCCAAAATTGATGATTCCCTATGGACTAAGGTATACTAAAATAATAATACAGTATGTGATCCAACCAAGCTAAGTTTGGATTAATTGATTGTACTTACACCAAGTCCCCTGTGCATGTAAAAAAATTGACTGTGTTATGTTTACACCATAATTAACTACTAAAATCAGCTACTATTTGTATAAAATATATGTCGTAATATAAATATACATTAAAAATAAATTAAACTACATATGTATTTATACACACATACATTGGTGACCGATTTGATAAAAAATATATATTTAAGAGACAATAAAAATTAATTTAAATAAATTTAAAATTATTTTATTTTCTTTATTTTTTNCTAATAACATTATTGAAGAGTGAAAATATTACTTCTTTTTCACGTTATTATTCACGTATAAATATTCATGCACATTAATGAGTTTTGGCAACCTAAAATATCTACATAACAGAGTATAAAATTAAACTAATTCTATTAATTTGGTTAAAAATGAATTAGTTTAATTATTATCATAAAAATCTATCACAAATAATTGTCTCATCTATCACAATTGATTCATGCAGTTCTCCTGATATGGCTGCTATGCATCAAGACACATCAGAAGATCGTGAAGTAGTGGGTGAGAAGCTCAATGAAATTTTTGGGGTAAGAACCTTTATCATCTAGCATTGAAATTTTATATCTAGAAGTTTAACTTTTACGCATTTGATTGCGGAATTTGCAGATAAATAACAGCAGCCTTGTAGCACGTGAACTGGTTGCTGAGGTATGTGATATAGTGACAGAACGAGGTGCCCGCCTAGCCGGAGCAGGAATCG
>NC_029772.3:23928584-23931847 GCF_000817695.3 Arachis duranensis | reverse complement strand
GAAGGAGGTCTTTATGAACACTACCGAATCTTCAGGAACTACCTTCATAGCAGTGTGTGGCAAATGTTGGGCAAGGATTTCTCAGATAATGTAATTGTGGAACACTCACATGGCGGCACTGGAACTGGAGCTTTATTTCTTGCTGCAGCTCAAACTCATAAACCTCCTTCGTCAGATTCTTGATGAGTCTGCTATATATGTTAGTTACCAAGTCCAAAAGAATATTCTTTTTAAATTCAGTTATTTTTATTTATTTATGCTAGTGAATGCTAAATTATTTCGTTGCTTAGTCTATATCATTTCCTTTTTCATTGATCAATATAAATTATGCTTAGTATGTTATACTTAGAAAAAGGTTTAGAAAGATCTGACATAAAATTAACATTTCCATTGACTTGCCGCTAACAAAGTTAGTATAGAATTTAAAGAGAGGTTAACATGATAACATCTCTTCACAAGACTAAGTACCAGAGTCAACTATAATTTTACGTTGAGTATGTTTTTTCAATATATGAAGCTATTAAAATAATATTGGAAAGTTGACATTATTAACAAAAATAATTTCACATGATATTAATAACAAATAAATCTTTAAAAAAATAAAAAATAAAACAAAAAAATAAATATTAAATATATATTCTAAAAATAATTTTAGATATTAGATTTTGATATAAATTTTGTAAGAATAAGATCTTCTCATCTTTAAATTTTGGTAATTTTATATCAAGTAAATTTTTTCAAAAAAAAATTATTGTAAATGATTACATTGTTTTGAAAAATAAAAAATTTAGAGATTAAATTTTGTTCCAAATTTTTTTGTGCATTTTCTAAATATTTATTCAAATATTGCTATAATTTATATCAAATAGATAAGTAATTTGCTAAATATAAAAGTTTTTTATCAATTATAAAAATATAATATTTATTAATTATTTTTATCGCATTTTCAAATCATTCAAAAGTTGTTTTGTCAATAATATCTGTAAGGTCCCACATCGGTTGGGGAGGCCGGGAACGAAGCATGCCTTATAAGGGTGTGGATACCTCTCCCTAGCATGACTCATTTTGACGAGTGAGTGTGGGGGCTTTGGCCATCATCCTTATCGTCAAAAGCAAAACCGTGAGGCCTT
The DNA here is from genome assembly GCF_000817695.3 of Arachis duranensis. Taxonomy (NCBI): domain Eukaryota; kingdom Viridiplantae; phylum Streptophyta; class Magnoliopsida; order Fabales; family Fabaceae; genus Arachis; species Arachis duranensis. The sequence goes on along the minus strand of NC_029772.3, from coordinate 23,930,717 downwards.
GTCTGCCAAAGCGGACAATATCGTGCTAGCGGGTAGTCTGGGCTGTTACATATAGTATCAGAGGCAGAACCCGGATCGATGTGCCAGCGAGGGCGCTGGGCTCCCTTATGGGGTGGATTGTAAGGTCCCAACCTCGGTTGGAGAGGGGAACGAAGCATGCCTTTATAAGGGTGTGGATACCTCTCTCTAGCATGACGCGTTTTGACGAGTGAGCGTGGAGAGTTTTGGCCATCATCCCTATCGTCAAAGACAAAACCGTGAGGCCTTGTGTGCCAAAACGGACAATATCGTGCTAGCGAGTGGTCTGGGCTGTTACAATATCGGTCAAAGATGTAACATCCTACCACATAGAACCTTATGCTTAGGTTGTAAATCAAAGGTGGTGAGGTGTCACGACCACTGAAAACAAAACTATGTACGAAAGAAGAATAGAAAAATAGTTTAACTAAGACTTTTGAAAGAAAGATGAACAAAGTAAGACTGAAAACGCATCACACTCGAAAAGCGTTTAGATAAAAGGCTTATACACGAACCGAAAAGGACATATATATAAATAGAGTTCCAAAAGATAGTTAATTACATAATCAACCTCTAAACTCCACCTGCAAAGTAAAGGCCAGCTAGAATATATATATACACACACAATCCAAAATAAACCAACAAACAAAATATGAATCCTAGTTTTCCAAAGTTAACCTCTAAGAGAGACAAAATATGTTTTTATACAAAATCGGAGAAAGTAAACACATATATATATAACACTAAATACATAATATAAAAAATACCCATAATGTAACACCCTAATATTCAAATCCTTATGCTCGAGTCATAAGTCAATGATATTACGGTGGTACGACTCTCAGGTGGATTTTTAATATATGAATATAGGTAATTTTTGAAAGGAGTATTAATCGAGAAGCCTGAAAAGAGTAGAAATAAAATTGCGAAGACGTATCACTCACGTTTCGACAACGAAAAGATAAAACGTGAAGCCGAAAACGATATACGGACAAGGCATAAAGGAGATTAAGAGATAGATAACGGATAGATATATATAACATAAGTAATAGCCACTAGTCGCGACCCGCGAAGTTTAGGCCGGCTAGGGTACAGTATGAAAGTAGTTGACAACAGTATATCCTAATCTCTCTCGAAGGAAACATAAGAGCCTCTATAGGTAAGTTCCAAAAGAGTTCAATACATAATATAATCTTTTCAAAACAAAGGTGGAGAGATTCTAAGCAAAACACAAGGTAGAGAAAATAAATATCTTCGCCATCTCTCAGACAAACCGCAGCTCACTTCTGAGCACCTGAACCTGTATCTGAAAAATAAGAGATATATACGGAATGAGAACCCCGGGCCCATGGGTTCCACGGAATGAGAACCCCCGACCCATGGGTTTTCAGTACGGTAAAAGTGCAAAATAAATACAATGCATTCAATAAAAACTCACTAAGCATCCTAAACTTCTTCACCAAATATCCAGCCTAGATTCTCACTAATCCATAAATAGGCATCTGTCGTAAGGGGATACTAAATCTAGTTCATGTTACACATGTTTCCCAACTCGCTGATTCTTCCACGAATCAGACTCAGAATCATAAGCAAAACCATCACCAGTTGTTCTGCCTCAACAACTCTATATCAATATATCATACCCTCGCCTGGAGCTAGTGAAATCACATCACTGTGTCTACCCAGGGGCTCAAATTATCTCATTCAAAAATCATCATCATCATGCAATCGCATCACCAATTCATCTCATCAAGAACAGCCCCCAACATCCACCGACACCAGCATGAGGGGCCTCTCAGTTGTACAAACACAAGCAATACAAGCAAGTAATACACAATTAAGGTACAAGTAGGGCAAGTAGCACATAATCAGGTAACATAGCACATATAATGTATAAATCCAAAACAAATAGGCAAACCCAAACAATTCAAACATATGTAAATGATGAATGCCTGCCCTATGGCTGATGATATCATCTATAGGTTATCAAACCAACCCGACGTGTCCGGTAGCTAACCCGGGCATAGTCTCTCTGTTGCGTATTAATATCATTAGAGGGTATCTGCGTCCTGTCGCCATTAGAGGGTATCTGCGCCCTGTCGCCATTAGAGGGTA
>NC_029772.3:23923524-23926501 GCF_000817695.3 Arachis duranensis | reverse complement strand
CCATATGAAGTAGGGATAGAACCCACTTAGAATCCATGTTGGAGTATTCCTAAACACCCAAAATCACAAGATTTCAACACTAACTTCCCAAAAACGTGTAACAGTGGGGAATTTTGAAAACTGGGCAGAGATGAATGGAATACTCACCACAAAACTTAGATAGAATTGTAGAGGATGAAAAGAGCGACGCGTGGCCGCAAACGGCTCGTCAATCGGAGCTCCGTAGCTCAAGTTATGGTGATTTGAAGATCAAAGAGAGTTAGGTTTTCTCTCTTCTCTTCTCTCTTCTCTATTTCAGCGCCCCAACCTCTCTTTTAGGGTAAAATGAGCTGAAATGCTCATAACTAATGTTTATATATGTTGGGTCTTGGGCCCACTTAGGCCCAGTTCACTTATTTTTGTCCGTTGGCCAAATTTTGGACCAAAACCTTTAAGATTAGCGCTCTAAATCGCACTTCAAATATTTCTACCTCCCCTAATCATAATTCCTCATTTCTTAATCCTATTTACTCATAGTCAATTTTTTCAGCTGCAGTACCAGACAGGTCTCAGCCGGTACTGCCGGTCAAAATTCCACTGCGCGCTTTTACGCAGAAAACTATGTCTTCTGACTCGGAAAAATTCACTGAATCCAGATACCATATTTAAATCATCAAATTCCAATTGCCAAATCTTTCAACCATATTCGATCCTACTTAACTCATTATTTAATTAATTTCGGTTAGACCGGGTATTACATTCTACCCCCCTAACAGAATTTTTGCCCTCGAAAATTCCATCCATCACTACGAGTACGCGCACGTAGTGTGCCTTTATGTCCAACGCATAATAGTTCCAAGGTCTTTTTACTCTGCACGTTTCCGTTGCCGCGCTCTGATTTCTCCATTCCTGAGGGTCTCGGTCATTCGTTCAACGCTGACCAACAGTCTCGTTTCTTACTTTTATCGTCTCATCAACTCACACCCTATTAAATCTCAAATCATGTCATCAATAATGTTGCCATCATCGTTAATCATAGCCATCATTCCATATTACTATAATCAATCAAAGATCATTCTCGAAACTATAACCAACACTCTCTCAAATTATTGGAAAATCTTGACAGTACCTCTTCTAAAAACTGGAGTCTAGCACCCGTCACGGGTTTCCTCAAACCAATCTAAGTACCACATCAGCACTTCAATTTAATGGTTTTCACATTCGTCTTTCAAAACCGATCATTATAAACCTCAATCTAAATCCAAGGTCACCATGACCAAACATCATAGCACTCATCTCTCGAACACGACAACTTGCACTCAATCATCATCTAAATCCGATTACGCATCAATGATAATTTTCTCATCCGTTTCAGAACCATCAAGGCTCACAGCCACAATTTAACTTGACCGACATTTCAAATCAATGTTTCCAAATCCATTATTTAGGACCATCCCCTATCTATTTAGATCAAAGGAACTACAGTCACGGGTTCAATCCATTTCACCAAAAATCCAAAAGTCAACCAACTACATAACAAACGCAACGCATCATTCTCAACAGAAAATCGTTTACATCACAGGCATTTATCTATTTATATTAAGGCAAATCCTTACTCGGACCATCCGGTTTGCTTCTCAGTCTAATATTAAGCTCGACAGTCTCAGTTTTACTGTACATGCGGTATTATAAAATCACACACTACCATTTAGGCCTGATTATTGCAATTACCTCAATCTTACTGCCGCAATCGGCCCGCATCCTGACTCTCTCCTTGTTGGCAATTTCTTGATACATGTCCTGGTAACTCGCACTTGTAACATACGCCTGACCCCAATCGGCACGGCCTATTTGGGTGATGACTTCCACACCTCTGATAGCTCGAAACATCAGAAGCAGCCGCTGCCCGTTTTCCCTTACCGTTTCTTTGGGACTCCTCACTCGTTGCAAGGTCATTTCGCCTTTGAGGAAAACGTTGTGGGTATCCTCTTCTCTTAAACTCTTGACCCCTTGTTGGGTATTCTTGATTGTGCTCCTTGCGGTGGGACTCCCGACGGTCATTCTTTGCCTCAGCAGCCTTCCTCACACATTCTTCAGCAATACGGCTCTTGTTCACAAGTTCAGAGAAGACCCTAATCTCCATCGGTCCAACGGAGCTCAGGATTTCACTTCGAAGTCCTCCCTCATACTTAATACACTTCCATTCCTCAAAGTCTCCCGGAGCTCCCTGACACATGCGGGAAAACCTGAATAGCTCCTCAAATTTGTCTGTATACTCAGATACGGACATAGCACCTTGCTTCAGCTGCAGTAACTCCAATTCCTTGGCTGTTCTGGCGGAATTCGGAAAGTACTTCTTATAGAATTCCACCTGGAAGGCATCCTGTAACACCCTACCACACTAAGCTTTACGCTTAAGTCGTAAAATGAAGGTGGTGAGGTATTACGACCTCTAAAATAAAATGAGTACATATAATAGCAGAAGAATTATAGTATGCTAGGAGCCCTGAAGAAAAGGGGGAAATAAAAATCGCACAATAAAGGCGCTACGCTCAAGGAACGAGTTAGCTTACGTGCTAAAAAAAACCATAACTATTTAACACAAGATAACAGAAGTGGGAATAGAGTGCCAAAGATACATAATATCAAGCTCCTAGCTCAGCCTGCGAAGTCAAGACTGGCCGGAGAATATTTACACATATATACATATATATCCAAAACCCACAAGTACATATATACAATCCTGCCTCTCCATAAACCTCTAAGAGGATCAAAAAGAATAAGTCATGCGGAGAGAAAGCTAAGTACATATATATATATACATCATGTCATAACAAAATATCCCAGTAACCACTCCGCCTCAAGAGTCCAGACGCCTAACGAGATGCCTCTCGACCTGCATCTGAAAAACAACAACATAGTATGGAATGAGAACCGGAGGTTCTCAGTATGGTAAAGGTGCCCGCATAGTTAATATAAAAGGTCTCGGGAAAGCCAG
>NC_029772.3:23896727-23915305 GCF_000817695.3 Arachis duranensis | reverse complement strand
ATTTCAACACTAACTTCCCAAAAACGTGTAACAGTGGGGAATTTCGAAAACTGGGCAGAGATGAATTGAATACTCACCACAAAACTTAGATAGAATTGTAGAGGATGAAAAGAGCGACGCGTGGCCGCAAACGGCTCGTCAATCGGAGCTTCGTAGCTCAAGTTATCGTGATTTGAAGATCAAAGAGAGTTAGGTTTTCTCTCTTCTCTTCTCTCTTCTCTATTTCAGCGCCCCAACCTCTCTTTTAGGGTAAAATGAACTGAAATGCTCATAACTAATGTTTATATATGTTGGGTCTTGGGCCCACTTAGGCCCAGTTCACTTATTTTTGTCCGTTGGCCCAATTTTGGACCAAAACCTTTAAGATTAGCGCTCTAAATCGCACTTCAAATATTTCTACCTCCCCTAATCATAATTACTCATTTCTTAATCCTATTTACTCATAGTCAATTTTTTCAGCTGCAATACCAGACAGGTCTCAGCCGGTACTACCGGTCAAAATTCCACTGCGCGCTTTTATGCAGAAAACTATGTCTTCTGACTCGGAAAAATTCACTGAATCCAGATATTATATTTAAATCATTAAATTCCAATTGCCAAATCTTTCAACCATATTCGCTCCTACTTAACTCATTATTTAATTAATTTCGGTTAAACCGGGTATTACACAAAATGTATATCTTCACTCCTAAAGAGTCTTCAGCATGCTGAGCAGGGTATCTCACGTCCTGCATCTGAAAAACAACAAATACGTATGGAATGAGAATCGGGGTTTCTCAGCATGGTAAAAGTGCCCACGTAGATAATATATAAAGTCCTGAAAAGGCCAAAAATATTCTTAGAACTCTGACACTCAGATTCAAGGTTAAAATTAATTCTGAACCAGAAATCTTGGTAATCTAACTAAGAGATTCTAGCTCTAATCTAACTTTTCACCTTCTATCTTCTTCAAATCTCTAAATCACTAGGTAGAACAACCCTCATCACACCTCCCCAATATAAGAGGTCTCTCAAGGTCAAACACATACAAAGCATATATAAGTAATACACAATTAAAGAAATAGAAACAACATTTAACTCTTGTAGCATATAGACATATATAAACAATTAGGCAAACCAAAGTATGCATACTCAAACAAATCATACAAATGCACATGATGCATGTCTGTCCTATGGCCGATGATGTAGCACCCTATTATCCTAAGACTTATCCCTAACCATAAAGTGAAGGATAATAAAATGTCACGACAGTTCTAAAACTCATATAATAATATATATGGAAGGAAATAATAATACTAGGAGCCCGATGAATGAATAAAAGTTCAAAGTTGCATAAAGCAAAAATTACAAAGCGCGAAACGTTCACGCAAGATAACTAAACGCGTAGGCAAGATAAGAACATAACATATAAATATACAACCTTGCATTAAAGCCTCACGATACAAGGGAGTAGCTAATAAATAAACAAAATAAAATATATACAATATACAAAAGAAACTAGTCACAGCCTGCAGAATTTAGGCCGATTAGTCAAGAAATACATCAAAGTTTTATAGAAGGCTTACTCCTATCTCTCAAAATTTAAAACAAAAGCCTCTAAAACAACAAAGTTATATATATACAAAAGATGAGAGAACAACTATAACAAAAATAAAGAAGAATAAAACAGAAGAGAAGTCATCTTCCACTCTATCATTATGTCCGCAAATTCACTAAGGTGGATTGTAACTTACTTCTAAAAAATAACAAAATATAGTATGAAAATCGAAAATTCTCAATATGGTAATAGTACCTAATAAATAAGATATAAGATTACGAAATGACAAAAGATAATTCTAAAATTTCACACCATATAATTATTCAAGTTTAATGAAAAATATAAATTAAACTATAAATAAAGTAATCTAACTTAAAAAAAATTTTAACTAATACTACTGTCCTACCGTAAATCTGTCCTCCATGCAATCATATCGCTACCGTTTATCAAATCTGTTCAATCCTAACAAAAAGCACAATTAATACAAGGGGAATGCTCCCACAAAGTTAGAAAAAACGTCTTTTTATAAAGACGCCTACGTGTCGTCATATAATTGGATGTTTTTAGTGAACCGATTTTTTATAAATTTTTTAATTAACCAAAATAAAACTAATTTCAATATATTAAAATCCGGTCAGACCGACCGGTCTAACCGGTTCAATCAAAAACCGACTTAAAAAATGGTCAGATTCACTTTCCAAACCCACCCCTTCCCCCTTACACCCACCCATTTCCCCTAGCACCCACCCCACCCCCCAATACGTGAATCATATATCACTATCACCTGAAGTCTGAACCCATAGCACCTTCCAAACTCACCCTACCAAAACCCTAAGTTCTCCCTGCAACGGGTCTGCCGCGGTGCCGCCGCCGTCCGTGCTGTCGGCGCCTCTGCTTCCTCTATCGTAGTTCGGCGTCCTCCTTCCCCCTGTCGCCGTCCTCTCTGGATTCTCTCGAACTTGGAGCAGCTCGCCGCTGTGTCACCACTCGCTGTCGTCTCGCCGGGTGCCGTCCATGTCGCCGTCGAAGGTTAGCGGCACTGCCTTCACTTCTTCGGTTCTTCTCTTCCTTTTATGTCCTGTTGTTGATTTTTGAATGTGGCCTTGTTGATTTTTGAATGTGAAACTGTGACTGGGTTAATGTGAAACTGTGACTGTGACTGGGTTAATGTGGCCTTGTTGATTTTCGCCCAGCTCCTCCTCTTTGGCGTTATTGTCACCGCACCTCCAGCGGTGGCAATAACATAGTACCACTACTTTCTTTTCCCGTTTCTCTGCTTCAAGAACCCTAGTCATCACCTCAGGTTCTCTCTTTACTCTGCTTTCTAGTCTATTTTCTTTAATTAGTTAGTTACTTAGAATTTGCATGTTGTTAGTGGATTTAAGCGATTAAGATAGGTTAGGATTAGTTTAGTAGATCTTTGTTAAGTTGCAAGTGTTGGATTATGGCCATTATGGATTGAATTCCGCTGAAATCTGCTTGATTATGCTGAATTTCTGCATTGCACACCACATGCTTGGTTGAATGCCTATGTAATGTTTTGCATTTTATTTATGTGTTGTATCTACTATAAAGATTAAATTGCGAAAATGTTAGGCACACTGTTCTTGGATGAGGCACTTTTGGCTATATTTTGATGCTTGTTCAACTTACAATTCATTAGCACATTGATTTTGTTTTGTTTTGTCAACACCTATAGGATTTCTATGTTCATGATTCTTGAATTTTGGGTGAATCCTCAATTTGTGTGCATTTAATTTGTTGTTTTCTGCAAGTAAAGAATCTTCACCGAGAGAATGTTATCTACTAAAAAAATGAAAATATATTACAACTTTGAGTATGTTTTATATTTTGTTCTGGAAAAGAAGGATGGTATTTCAAAATTTATATAGGTTCCAATGAATAACATGTTCTAATAGATAAAGTATATAATTAAATAAGTTCTTAATAAATTTGGTTTAGAATGATTTTGTTTCAAAAATATTTAATTACATCAAAATTATTGAATTTTATAAAAGTAAGAGATAGATTTATTTAACTTTTTTTGTTTTGTTAAACTATGTTGTTTATTTCATTCATATGTTTATTTTTTACTTGGTGAGTTGAATCATTAGGAATTACTCATGTATTGGTCTTATTTTACTAATGAGACCATAATTATATCCCTTTTTTATTTATCGCGTATAAAATTGTCCACTATATATTGCTAGTAACACTTGATAAAATTTTGTTTTATTAATGAAGCTCGACTAAGCTTGGAAGATCTACAGACGGCTATAACTTTTGGAAAAAGAGGAAGGTAACTCTTGAGTCAAATCCTCTGTTTAATTTAATTGTATAAATAACATTTGTGTGTTGATGATGCATATAGGATCGGTTTAGGTGCAAATGTGCAATATGGAAATTTGCGATTGGGTAAAAAATAAAGTGTTGAAGTACAAAAATGGAAGAAACAATATTACCCAACTAAGTTTCGATGTTAGTGATGTGTCTATTATTCCTATTGTATGTGTCTATTATACCAAATTGTTTGAACCATTTGAGTGCCATGATAAATAAAACTAGTGCAAGTTCATCCTTCCAGGAATACATAGGAGCTGGAAGTGATACTGTTAGCATGTTCCTATGGGTGAAAGGAAATGATGCTGAGTACAACAACATTCTGGGCTTAGTGAAAAACATTGATCTTTCATCTAATAAATTGTTGGGGGAAATACTAATGGAAATCACAAACCTATCTGCTCTGATTTATTTGAACTTGTCCAAGAATGAGTTAAGTGGTCACAAAGTATTGGCAATATGGAGTCATTGGAATCCATTGATTTCTCTGGCAACCAACTCACAGGGGAGATCCCTCAAAGCATCACAAACTTGAACTTCCTGAACAAGCTAGACTTGTCCTACAATCACTTGGAGGGTAAAATCCCAACAGGCACTCAATTGCAAACCTTTGAAGCATCCGGTTTTGTCGGCAACAATATCTGTGGTCCACCATTGCAGCTCAGCTGTAGAGTTCCTGATGATGATGCAAATGACGGTAATGAGAAAGAGAGAAAGAAGCACAATGGAGTGAATTGGTTCTTTGTGTTTATGGCTTTTGGATTTATTGTGGGATTCTGGGGATTTGTTGGTCCATTGTTCATATTCAAACCATGGAGGTATGCCTATTTCCGTTTTCTTGATGACATGGGCTACAAACTTCAATCATGTTTGGGATTTTAAGTTTGTAATTAGTTTCTTTTGTGATGTATTCTTGTTTTATGTGTGCTGTAAGAAATAAATAAAAATCAATATGCACTACTTGTCCTGCTTGTTTAAAAGTCTATCAATAAAAATCAATTTTCTCTTTTTCTTCTAATTTTCAAATGGATATCAGGGAAGTTTGCTAAGTAATTTTATATTTCTTGAAGCTATGATATAGCAGAGAGAAAACAGAGAAGACAGTATCAGAGTTTAACATGCCAGAGTTGAAGATAGTTCTGCATTTGTACCTAAGCAATGCAATTTCAACTCAACAAGATTTACCTGTACAAATGTGGGCACAAAAATAACGATGCAATAATAATGTTGAAGTAAATAATAACTGTGAAAGCTTGGCACACCTACCTATTTTAGTTGACTTGACATTATAAAGCCATTACAAGATTAGATGCTGTTTTTGTTGGTCCCTAACATGAAATCATGTGTTCAAACTTCATCATTCTATCTAACACTATAAAGCCACATATATATGGTGCATATATATTTAATTTTTTCTATATTTATTAATTAAAAAGAAAATTACATTACTATTTTAACACTTGTGTTCCATTATAAACAACTTTTTATGAGTAAAGAAGTATCTTGAATTCGGTATAGAACTAATACAGCAATAATAAAATTTGAACTTTCTTATTAATTATTCGTAATAGGGATTTGCCATGTTCTAAATCTCTAATAAAAGGATCTCCTATTCAAATCCACGTCCACAATACAAGACAATGTAATATTTTTTGCTCCAAATTAAATGTTTTGAATCTTTCTGTTCTGAGCAAGATTTGAATGACCATATGCGAATTAAGCATGAACAGTCTCAAGAACTCCCTCAACACGTTGAAGCTCTCCTCAGAATAATAATGCAGCCACCTCCTAATTAGTATTATTTAATATGTACTCTACAACATTATTTACTCAATGAATATTATTAGATTATTATATATGTTATGATTTAATTTTAGTAAGACTTTACCTATGGTATATATTTTTTCATTTCTTTTAGGATATTATCTCAAGGAAATGTGGAAATCACGGGTAGGTGGAAAAATATAGATGTCACTTTTAAACATTCATATAATTCGTTGTGTCGAACAATATATCATTTTTCATGTTTATATAATGTGAATTTGAAATTTACCAAAATGAGAAAGAATGATGAATATCATGAAGATGCTGAGTTGCATCACATTATGGTTAGTTCACTGGTTATTCCATAATATAAGTTTACAACATCACACGCTTTGGCTTTGAAATTCTTGATTTTAATCATCAATTCACATGGAATAAGGACTTGTAATAAAATAATCCAAAAAAAGAAGAAAGAAAGCAACATATATAGAATCATTAATAGAAAAAGAAAAAGAAAACGAGCGAAGACCAAGACTTTAAAGTTGTAATATATAGTAGATTAGTAGACATATAGTACATGTGTAGATAACACGTCCAATTTTTCTGATGAGGTAACTAATTTTCTTTTTTTTTTAGTTATATATTTTGAAATAAAGAAATAAGATTCTGAGGCTTGCATTGTAAATTCCGCACCAAACGCATAATCAGTTCATCACCGCGGATCAACAATTGCGAACATACGAAGCGTATTAAGCTAACGTGAAAAAAAAACACAACAAATTTTCACAAACTATTGCATTAGCATTTATCAACGTAAATGGAAGAATAAGGGAAAAATAAAAATTAAATTAAATTACCAGAAGAGCCTTAAAATGAGAGAATCAGAACTCAAATCTTGTTTCAGCTGCAGATTTCGAAGAAGCCTTGTTCTTACTCAACCGAAACATCCTCTCGTCTCTCTTCTGAATCACACTCGCGTTCATAATTGGTAACTGGTAAGGTTTCATGTGATTAATCGTAATGAATGGAATACAATACTTACCATTCCACGTTTCTTGCTGACTGCTTGTGCTTCGGTTCAAGGGTGTCGGAAGAGTATATGATCATTTATGTTCAACAACTACATGGATACGCAATATCATCAATTCACTTGCTAACTCTGCATGCACTTAACATATAACACCAAACAAGGAATGAATTCTAAAATTTCAGTTCAATTTGGTGTTAAGCAAGAACATTCACCAAGTGCATAACCAAAATTCAATCTCAATCATCATAAAAACTTATAGAAAACTGCACAATATGAGTTACAATGCCTAATGAAAACAAAATTTGAAGCCTATGATGATCAGACATAAGATTTAACTTTCAGGCAATTTATCGAACAGGTTGTATGCCAGATTCATAAACAGCAATTTCAGTTTAATGTAAGCATCAATCAACCCAAAAATTTCAACCAGCCAATACACATTCAGTCCAGAAACACAAATAATCAACTATCCTAAGTCTAACAAGATCAGTAAAAGCAGAATCAAAAGGCACTGAAATAAAAAAAATAATTAGAAAAAAAAGAAACAGACACAGAGGATGGAATGGAACCTGCATTGAGGAGTGAAAACAGAAGATAGCGTAAGGAGCGGAGGTAGTGTCGTAGCGGCACAGAGTTTCGCCGCCGCTGGTGGTTTTCACCGGAACTGGAAGGTGCAGACAGAGGTGGCGCCACGAACAGGGGTGTTGCGTACAGGAGGAAAGAAATGGAGAAATAGGGAAGAAAGAAAAGGAAGAAGGGAGGAGGGAGGGTTAGCGACGGTGGTCGCCGGCGGTAGGGACGGACAGACTGACGGAAGGTTGGTGTGGAGGTCTGCGGGTTGGGCTGGGTTTCAGAGAAGAAGAGAAGAAAGAAAGAAGGTTGGGCGGGCGTGGCTTCTCAGGGTCACAGGGTTTAACTCGCAGCAAATTATTTCACCATTTCACTGTTAAAGCTTGAATTTGGGCTTGGACAGATCGGGGTTAGGGTTAGAATTATTTTTTTATAGGGATTTAATTGTGTTTTTAAATTATTAGAGATAAATGTCTGTAAAATAAAAAATTAAGGATATATTTGTCTTTTTATAAAAAATTCAAATATAATTCGGTTTATATTGTGTAAATTGATCGGAACAAACCGAATCTAATAATTATAATACAGACAATTAGGTTTATTATCTTTTTTTAATAAACCGATTTTATTTTGAATTATTAAAAAATAGCTTATTAACCAGTTTAATAGAGATGTCCAATCATACTATGACACGTATGAACGTCTTTAAAAAAAGATGTTTTTTGTGTCTTTATGTAAGTGGCCTCCTTAATACAAATAATTAAAGTACAAACAATATACGTATATAGCAAGTCGATATAAAACATCCATGCATACATACATTTATGGGTTATTAAAATAAGTGACACGTGGATAGCTTTTCCATCCATGCTACTCAAGAATTCCATTATAATAATAGAAGATAATAGATGAAGTACACAATCGATTTGAACTTCATATTATATAGTACAAGATGAAATAAACAAATTAATTTGTAATTTTATTAATATTTAAATAGACAGAAATATAAATTTAGAGTACTAGGATTGCTTGCCTTTAAAACTTTGGGTATATAGGCAGATCTTTTTAATATAAACAGTTATGTCTATTTTTTTAAAATATAGGTGTATTTTGCTAAATTTTAAAAATATGGGATTTGTTATCAGAAAAAACAAATTGTTAGTGCCATTTTAAAAAAATAATAGAAAAGGAAATTGTGAAAAAACAAATTATTAGTAGCAATGAAAATTAAAAAACAAATTGTCGTAAATTTAAAATACTAAAATCGTAATAGACAATTTCATAAGAAAAAATAAATCAGCTCGCTGATTTCTTTTTTTCAAATTGTGACAAATGATCACTGCATACAAATGTAAAAATAGATATCGCTAATAAAATTATTCACTACTATAGATAATTTTTTTGTTGGTGACATACTATAAATAATTTACGACAACTTATATTCCTATGAGAGAAATTGGTTATCACGTTCAACAATGGATATTATGAAAAAGAAAAATTAAAAGAAAAAAGATCATAATTTCGGTTCTTCCCCGGTGAAACCCCCCCAACCAACTCCTTGAAAGAGCCTAACAGTAGAAACAACACAAATATCCAACACAAGAATAATATGAAAGCACTCACAACATAATATGATAGCAACTATGAATAAATAAATATAATAAGTAAAGCAATAACAAGAATACACCAAGATTTTAACGTGGAAAATCCATTCAATTTGAGAGGTAAAAATCACGGGTCGTCCAAACCAATGAAATAGTTCTACTATAATCAAATGAAGTACAAGAGAGTCTCAAACAAAGCACAAAAACGTGCATATAACCAGCCAAAATATTAAAGCACCAAAGCTTACAAATGAGAAGGAAGAAGATGAAATATACCCAAAAAAACAGAGCTGCTGTCGAAGCCAATTTCTCCCTCTGCAGATCTTCAACTAAAATCTCCACCGTTCAGAATGAAGAAAAAGATAAAAAAAAAATACGCAGTTCAAATTTCACATCGATCCAACGGTGAAAGAATGAGAAATTGCTGTTCCAAGATTGTTGTTCTGTGTAAAAACGGGAAACCTATTTTCTCTCTTGCGAAGTCAATTTCTCCCACTGCAAATTTCCAATCAACATCTCCACCAACCAGAATGAAGAACAAGATGAGAGAAACATTCAGTTCAAATTTCATGCCAATCCAACGGTGAATGAATGAGAAACTGCCATTTGAATTTTATTACTTTAGATAAAAACGAATATTCTGTTTTTCCTCTCCTCTCTCACTTGGTGGCTACTCTCTCACATTCTCAAAAGACCCTAAAAATTTTATTAGGGTTTTGGCACAATGGGTGCAAAGAGACACCCTCAAAAAGTTGGGTTTGGGCCTTACAAAGAAGAGAAAAAACCCCACAAATCTCCCCCTTCTCGACCAGGTGGAGGCCCTCGCCATTCCAGTGATCAAACAACATGTTTAAAGCTTATATCTTGACAATGTTTTTGTCATCATATAAGCACCATTGTCATCAATGTGAACTTTCTCAAGTTCCAACAACTTGGAATCTAACACATCCCGTATCCAGTGATACCTAACATCAATATATTTAGATATTGCATAAAAAGTAGAATTTTTGGCAAGATGAATAGCACTTTGACTATCACACAACAACACATAACGGTATTGCTTGAAACCAAGTGCTACAAGAAACTTCTTTATCCACAACAACTCTTTACATGCTTCAGTTGCTGCAATAAACTCTGCCTCTGTGGTAGAAAGTGCAACACACTTCTGTAACCTTGACTGCCATGAAATAGCTCCCCCTGCAAACTTGACCAAATAACCTAAAATAACTTTTGAGAATCAATATCTCCTACCATGTTCGCATCAGTAAAGCCAACTAGCAAAGGTTTCTCACTACCAAAACTCAAACTCAAGTTAGTTGTACCTTTGAGATATCTGATAATCCATTTAACAGCATTCAAATGTTCTTTACCTGGACTAGAGAGAAAACGACTCACAGTACCAACCGCATGAGCAATGTCTGGTCTAGTACACACCATAGCATACATCAAGCTTCCAACAGCTGAGGCATAAGGAATTTCATCCATTACTTGTTTTTTTCATCAGTGGTTGGACACTACTTGCTGCTCAACTTAAAATGAGGAGCAAAAGAACTAGCAACACATTTGGCATCATTCATGCCAAACCTTTGAAGCACCTTCTTTATGTACTTCTCCTGTGACAAATAAAGTTTCTTGGAATCTCTATAACGAGTAAGAGTCATGCCCAAAATCTATTTGGTAGGACCCATGTCCTTCATAGCAAAGAACTTGCTCAACTGTTTCTTCAACTCATTAATCCTCAAAGCATTCTTGCCCACAATCAAAATATCATCCACATAAAGCAAAAGAACGATAAAATCACCATCAGAAAATTTTTGCACAAATACACAATGATCTGAAGTTGTCTTACGATGACCATGCTCTCCCATAACAGATTCAAACTTCTTGTGCCACTGTCTTGGAGCTTGCTTTAACCCATAAAGACTCTTCTTAAGCATGCACACAAAATCTTCCTTTTCTTTAACAACAAATCCCTCCGATTGCTCCATGTAGATCTCTTTGTCTAAATCCATTTTGCTCAATCTCCAAATCAAGAGATGTTGTTAATCCAAGCACAGCACAAATGGATGACATTCTCATAATAGGAGAAAAGATCTCCTCATAATCAACACTTTTTCTCTGGCTAAAGCCTCTAACAACCAATCTAGCTTTATACCGAGGCTTAGAATTGTGTTCTTCATTCTTGATTCTGAATACCCATTTGTTCTTCAAAACTCGCAAACCCTTCGGTAGCTTCACCAACTCATAGGTATCATTCTCAAGTAAGGACTTCATTTCTTCTTGCATAGCTTCAAGCCATTGAGCTTTGCTTTCATCTTCAACAACCTCTCCAAAGCATTCAGATTCTCCCCCATCAGTCAATAAAATAAACTCATGTGGAGAATACCTTGAGGAAGGCTTCCTCTCTCTTGTAGACCTTCTGAGTGCATTTGCAGGAATTTCCAAAGCTGGGTGTTCATCTAGATCATCATCACCAAATTCATCAAGTATCGGATCAACTATTCCATCTTCACCTGCACTTGTATCATGCTCATTATTTTGAACTTCAACTCTACCATCTTCTACCATAGGTATAGAGGGAGTAATATCCAAGTTAGAAAAATCAACACTAGGCTGAACCATTGGCTTCTCTGCATTATCAATATCCTTTAATGTTTGATCTTCAACAAAGACAACATCTCTACTCCGAATCACCTTCTTGCTAACAAGATCATAAAACCTGTAACCAAACTCATCCATGCCATAGCTAATAAAAATAAATTGCCTAGTCTTTACATCAATCTTTGATCTCTCATCTTTGGGAATATGAACAAAAACTTTACATCCAAAGACTCTTAAATGATCATAAGAAACATCTTTACCTGACCATACATTCTCTGGAACTTCAAATTGCAAGGGAATTAACACATGGTGTCCAGTTTAAGACATGAACAATAGTGCTTAAAGCTTCACCCTAAAAGGATTTTGTCAATCCAGACTGTGACAATAAACACCTAACTCTTTCAACCAATGTTCTGCTCATCCTTTCAGCCAAGCCATTCAACTGAGAAATCTTCGGAGGAGTCTTCTTATGTCTTATACCATGATCTTTACAATAAGCATCAAATGGACCCGAGTACTCACCACCATTGTCAGTACGAATGCATTTCAACTTCTTTCCAGTTTCTTTTTCAACAGAAGCTTGAAATTGCTTGAACACATTCAAAACTTGATCTTTAGTTTTCAAAGTGTAAACCCATAATTTTCTAGAATAATCATCAATAAAGGTTATAAAATAGATAGATCCTCCAAATGTTCTTGTTTTCATCAACCACACACATCAGAATGCACAAAGTCAAGTATCTCTGGCTTTCTTGAAGGTAGATGACTCTTGAAAGAAACCCTGTTTTGTTTCCCAGCAAAGCAATGGTTGCACTTTTGCCAAGCAACCTTACAACCAGATAAAAGATTCCTCTTGGATAACATATTCATGCCTTTCTCACTCATATGACATAATCTCTTATATCATAAATCAATTTCATCAACAAACTCAGCAGCATTAACAACATCTTTCATAATCATTGCTTGAGTTAAATAAAGTGTAGAGTGTCGTGTACCTCTAGCAACAACCATGGAACCCTTAGTGAGCTTTCAACTATCACAAGAAAATGAGTTATCCAATTCTTCATCACACAACTTACCAACAGAAAGTAAGTTCAACCGAATATCTGGAACATGCTTCACACGCTTCAAAGTCAAGTTGGTACTGTTGGAGGTTTTTAAGCAAATTTTTCCAATATCGGTACATTTTGCAACACCTTGATGAGCCATTTTCACATCACCAAAATCACTAGGAGTATAAGACGTAAACAGATCCCTCCTAGATGTAACATGAATAGAAGCACCACTATCAATCACCGAACTAGTGCTGTTATCAACAAGGTTAACAGACTCAAACTCCTCAATAAGAAGAAAATCATCATGAGTTACATTAACCTTGTCTTCATTGCTACCATCATCTTTATTTTTGCTCTTGTTTTTACTTGCCTTGGCTTTCTTCTTCTTTAGATGCCAACAAAATTTCTTCACATGTCCCTTTTGACCACAATGATGTCACTCAATATTTTTATACTTTCCTCGAGACTTGCTTCTGCTTTGATATCTACTTTTAGGACCTCGACTTTTGTTTCTCCCTCTAGACTCAGAAACAGGAACATTTGAATGTGTAATCGATATACCTTGTGACTTTCTTCTCATTTCTTCATTTAAAACACTACTCTTTGCAGGATCCATAGAGATTACACCATCAGGAGCAGAATTGGACAATGACATTCTAAGAATTTTCCACGAGTCTGGTAAGGAACCAAGAAGTAACAATCCTTGAACCTCTTCATCAAACTTGATACCCATGGAAGATAATTGTTCATGCCCTGGGTCGAGTTGTACGACCCGGGCGGATCAATGACGAATCGACCGACCTGATCAGATCAGGACTACCCGACCTCTTTATGAAAGAGGTTGGCCAAATCGCCATAAGAGGCCCATGTAGGCCCAAATGAAGGGACACAACCCAAATCTAAAGGCAGCCAAGGCCTAGAAGGATAAAGGTGGTTCCCCTTAAAGATAAGATGACTTCACTCAAAGATAAGATAAGATAACTATCTTATCTCCAGAAAGATCATTTCACACTATTATAAATACACTGGAGCACCCACCACCCTTGCAGGTACCACCACCCTCCGGTGACGAAGGATCAGCACCACCACCAAGTCCAACAAGCCGGACACGACAGCTCCAGCCACCATCATTAAGTCAGACACATCAACTCCGACCAGTACAGAAGATCTCGTCTGAGATCGGCCTACAGTTTCAGATAACCCTCGGAACATTAGCATCGTTGTTGGGGAATCTGGAAGTCATCCCATCGTCATGGCTGACAACCTTAACATCAACCACGACTCTGATCTAGAGGACAGGACGCCGCACAAGAATGCGGATGTCACACCAAAGGATACTCCTCAACAAAACAAGGATAAGAGCCCACCAAACGTAGAAATCCTAGAGGCACTTCAGGCTCAACAAGAACGTCTCAAACAGCTCGAAAAAGAGGCCAAGTATCAACGAGAAGCTGAGAAGGACCTCAGAAGGGAAACTAGGCGACACAAAGAGCTGGAAGAGAAACTATTACAGCTTGAAGCAGATCTAAAAAAGACTACTCAATCCAATCACGAGGGTAATTCCCACAAGGATCAAGACCCATTCATCAAAGAAATTATGAAAGCCAAAGTTCCAAAAGACTTTAAAGCCCCAGATATGACCCCGTACGATAGCACATCGGATCCAAGCCATCATCTCAGTAATTTCAGAAGCAGAATGTATCTCACCGATGCCTCGAATGCAACTCGGTGCAAAGCCTTTCCAACTACCTTAACTAAAACAGCAATCAAGTGGTTTGACAGCCTACCCCCAAGGTCCATCTCAAGCTTTGACGACTTAGCGGAAAGTTCCTTGCTAGATTCTCTATCCAGAAGGACAAAGCCAAGCACGCCCCAAGTTTATTAGGGATCAAGCAAGGAGATCAGGAAAGTCTTCACAGCTACATGGAAAGATTCAACAAAGCATGTCTGGACATACAAAGTCTATCGGCCGAAGCAGCCATTATGGGTCTCATTAATGTCCTCCGAGAGGGACCTTTTAGTCATTCCATATCAAAGAAACATCCTACATCCCTGAACAAAGTACAAGAACGAGCAGAAAAGTACATCAACATAGAGAAAAACTCTCAAGTAGGAAAGACCTCCAAATCTGGACCCATTTACTCCTCCCGAGATAAGGATAAAGAGTCGAAGAAAAAAGAAGATCAGCATGGAGAGAATATCAAGAAATACCACAACTACACCCCTCTCCGGGTATCTCTAGTAGAAGTATATCATGAAGTATGCCATACTGAAAAAATCCCACCACCTTGCCCACTTAAAAGTAAAAAGAGATGAGGAAATCGGACGGAATACTGTGAATACCATCGAATCTATGTACATCCCACCAACGAATGCTTCGACTTGAAGAATGTCATAGAGAAATTGGTAAGAGAAGGGAGACTGGATCGGTACCTAGCCAGTAAGACAGATGAGCCCAGAAAAAGAAGAAGAGATGAAGAGGGCGGGTGAACAGAACGGCCACCTCGTACCCCAGAGAGACATGTTCACATGATACAAGGAGGATTTGCGGGAGAAGGAATCTCCAAATCATCTCACAAAAGACACATCAAAGACGTATAT
The DNA here is from genome assembly GCF_000817695.3 of Arachis duranensis. NCBI lineage: Eukaryota > Viridiplantae > Streptophyta > Magnoliopsida > Fabales > Fabaceae > Arachis > Arachis duranensis. The sequence goes on along the minus strand of NC_029772.3, from coordinate 23,900,203 downwards.
CACGTCGAGGGAGGAGAAGGAGCACCCAACCTCCCTACTATTAGTTTCACTAAAGAGGACGCAACTGGCATCATCTCGGGACATGACGATCCCATGGTCATCACTATTATATTGGCCAACGCTAACCTCCACCGCACACTGGTGGATCAAGGAAGCTCAACTGACATCTTATTCAAAATCGCATTCGACAAACTCATCCTAGAAGAAAAAGAGCTCCGAGCATATCCAAACAGCCTATTCGGATTAGGAGACACTCCAATCCAACCACTTGGATACGCTACACACAACCTTTGGAAAGGAAAATCGGTCAAAGACACTCAACATAGACTACATTGTGGTCGACGTAAGCTCAGCCAACAATGCCTTAATAGGTTGGACAACGCTAAATCAGCTCGGGATAGTAGTCTCAACTCCACATCTATGCATGAAATTCCCGACTACAAAAGGGATCGCTACAATAAAAGGAGACCAGAAAATAGCACGTCGCTGTTACAATGAAAGCCTAAACCTTCGAGGCAACGGAGAAGAAATCAACACCATCGAACTCGGGGGAATTCGAGGTCGGGAAGAACTCCGTCCAAAACCTGAGGGCGAGACAGAAAAAGTCCAGATCGGAGACGTCCTAGATAAAATGACCAATATCAGCGTAAATCTAAAGGGAGAAGTAAAAAAGTCCCTCATACAGTTCTTAAAGGATAATAACGACCTCTTCGCATGGAAAGCCGCAGACATGCCGGGCATAGACCCCAAGCTAATGTGCCACAAGCTGGCAGTATATCCAGGATCTCGACCAGTATAGCAGAGGCATAGAAAGCTTGGAGTAGAAAGATCCCAAGCTGTGGAAGAGCAGGTACAAGCTCTACTGGAGGCAGGGTTCATTAGGGAAGTCAAGTACCCACTATGGTTAGCCAATGTTGTCTTGGTGAAAAAAAATCAAGTGGAAAGTGGCGGATGTGCACTGATTACACTGACCTCAACAAAGCCTGCCCAAAAGATCCCTACCCACTCCCAAACATCGACACTCTAGTGGACGCCTCCTCCGGATACAAGTACCTCTCATTTATGGACGCTTATTCAGGGTATAATCAAATCCCAATGTACCCACCTGATCAAGAAAAAACCTCATTCTTAATACCCAAAGCGAACTATTGCTACGTCGTCATGCCATTCGGACTCAAAAATGCAGGAGCTACCTACCAAAGGTTAATGAACAAAGTCTTCGCAGATCACATTGGAAAACTAATGCAGGTATACGTGGATGACATGTTAGTAAAGACACAACGCAGGGAATCATTACTGTCCGACCTCACCCAAGTATTCAATACCATAAGAAAGCATGGCATGCGACTTAACCCTACGAAATGCACCTTCGCAGTAGAAGCTGGTAAGTTCCTAGGATTCATGCTCACACAAAGAGAAATCGAAGCAAACCCGGAAAAATGCCAGGCCATATTCAACATGAAAAGCCCGACCTGTGTCAAAGAAGTGCAACAACTCAACGGGCAATTGGCAGCCTTGTCCAGGTTTCTAGCTGGATCAGCCATAAGATCTCTCCCCTTTTACGCTACGCTAAGGAAGGGAAAGAAGTTTGAATAGACATTAGAGTGTGAGCTAACTTTTCAGGATTTCAAAAGATTCCTGGGACAACCACCCGTCTTTACTCGACCTCGGGAAGGAGAAGCACTCATACTATACCTAGCAGTAGGAAGTCGGGCAGTAGCCTCGGCACTAGTCTTAGAAGACGAAAGTGGACAGCAACCTATATATTTCATCAGCAAAGCGCTACAAGGGTCCGAACTGAACTATCAAAAGATAGAGAAGTTCGCCTACGCTCTCATATTGACCTCTCGACGACTTTGTCCATACTTCCAAGCTCACACCATCAAGGTTCAGACCAACCAGCCCATAAAAGGCATTCTGCAGAAAACAGATTTAGCAGGGAGAATCCTATAGTGGACAGTCGAGTTGTCTAAATTCGACCTCCAATATGAAGCTCGGACAGTGATCAAATCACAGTATTTGGCCAACTTTATTGCAGAGTACACTGACACCCTGGAAATCCCTATAAAGTGGAATCTCTACGTGGACGGCTCTTCCAATAAAATCGGGAGCGGAGCAGGCGTGATAATAGAAAGTAATCAGGGAACCCAAATCGAACTCTCACTAAAGTTTGAGTTCCCTGCTTCCAATAACCAGGCTGAGTATGTGGCATTATTGGCTGGTTTGAAGCTGGCTAAAGAAGTCGGAGCCCAAAAACTTGTCATCTTTAGCAATTCACAGGTTGTTACCTCGTAAATAGTAGAGACTTACCAAGCCAAAGATTCGGCTATAAAGAAGTACCTGGACAAAATCAGGGAACAACTCGGGCAATTCCAGGAATATGAGATCCAACATATACCTCGGGAACAAAATGCTCGAGCTGACGCACTCTCAAAATTAGCCAGCACCAAACCAGGGGGCAATAATAGGAGCCTCATCCAGGAAGTACTGCAGAACCCATTGGTGCACGAAATCACAATCACACTTTTTCAATTTCTCATAACTAACCAGCAAGTGCACTGGGTCGTCCAAGTAATACCTTACGTGAGTAAGGGTCGATCCCATGGAGATTGTCGGCTTGAAGCAAGCTATGGTTATCTTGTAACTCTTAGTCAGGATATCAATAATTCTCAGATTTAATTGTAAAAAGTAAAAGAACATGAAATAAATACTTGTTTTGCAGTAATGGAGAACAGGTTGAGGTTTTGGAGATGCTATATCTTTTGAATCTCTACTTTCCTACTGTCTTCTTCTTCATGCACGCAAGGCTCCTTCCATGGCAAGCTGTATGTTGGGTTTCACCGTTGTCAATGGCTACCTCGCATCCTCTCAATGAAAATGTTCAACGCACGCTATCACCGCACGGCTAATCATCTGTCGGTTCTCGATCATGTCGGAATAGAATCCAGTGATTCTTTTGCGTCTGTCACTAACACCCAACACTCGCGAGTTTGAAGCTCATCACAGTCATTCCATCCTCGAATCCTACTCGGAATACCACAGACAAGGTTTAGACTTTCCGGATTCTCAAGAATGGCCACCAATGGGTTCTAGCATATACCACGAAGATTCTGCTTAAGGAATCCAAGAGATACACACTCAAACGAAGGTAGAACGGAGGTGGTTGTTAGATACACGTTCATCGGTGAGAATGGTGATGAGTGTCACGGATCATCACATTCATCAGGTTGAAGAACAAGTGGTATCTTAGAATAGAAGCAAGCGTGATTGAATGAAAAACAGTAGTAATTGCATTAATCCATCAAGACACAGCAGAGTTCCTCACCCCCAACCATGGGATTTAGAGACTCATGCCGTAGAAGATACAATATGAAACGTGTAATGTGTCATGAGATGAAGATACAATAGCAAAAAGTCCTATTTATAGTGAACTAGTGACCTAGGGTTTACAAGAATGAGTAAATGACGTAAAAATC
>NC_029772.3:23895735-23896653 GCF_000817695.3 Arachis duranensis | reverse complement strand
CTTGGGCTGAGCATTGAAGCTTTCATGTGTAGAGACTTTTCTTGGAGTTAAACGCCAGCTTTTGTGCCAGTTTGGGCGTTTAACTCTAACTTTTGTGCCAGTTCCGGCGTTAAACGCTGGGAATTCTGAAGCTGATTTGGAACGCCAGTTTGGGCCATCAATTCTTGAACAAAGTATGGAGTATTATATATTGCTGAAAAGTCCAGGATTTCTACTTTCCAACGCAATTGAGAGCGCGCTAATTGGGCTTCTGTAGCTCCAGAAAATCCACTTCGAGTGCAGGGAGGTCAGAATCCAACAGCATCTGCAGTCCTTTTTCAACCTCTGAATCAGATTTTTGCTCTGGTCCCTCAATTTCAGCCAGAAAATACCTGAAATCACAGAAAAACACACAAACTCATAGTAAAGTCTAGAAAAGTGAATTTTAATTAAAAACTAAAAAAAATATAATAAAAACTAACTAAAATGTACTAAAAACATACTAAAAACAGTGCCAAAAAGCGTATAAATTATCCGCTCATCACAACACCAAACTTAAATTGTTGCTTGTCCCCAAGCAACTGAAAATCAAATAGGATAAAAAGAAGAGAACATACTATAGACTCCAAAATATCAATGAAACTTAGCTCCAATTAGATGAGCGGGACTAGTAGCTTTTTGCCTCCGAACAGTTTTGTCATCTCACTTTATCCTTTGAAATTCAGAATGATTGGCTTCTTTAGGAACTCAGAATCCAGATAGTGTTATTGATTCTCCTAGTTAAGTATGTTGATTCTTGAACACAGCTACTTTATGAGTCTTGGCCGTGGCCCAAAGCACTCTGTTTTCCAGTATTATCACCAGATAAATACATGCCACAGACACATAACTGGGTGAACCTTTTCAGATTGTGACTCAGCTTTGCTAGAGTCCCCAATT
>NC_029772.3:23889722-23895630 GCF_000817695.3 Arachis duranensis | reverse complement strand
TTTTCACTTGACACCTTCACGCCACAAGCACATGGTTAGGGACAGCTTGGTTTAGCCGCTTAGGCCAGGATTTAATTCCTTTAGGCCCTCCTATCCACTTATGCTCAAAGCCTTGGATCCTTTTTAGTATCCTTGCCTTTTGGTTTTAAGGGCTATTGGCTTTTTCTGCTTGCTCTTTTTTTTATTTTTCTTTCTTTTTTTTTGTATTCACTGCTTTTTCTTGCTTCAAGAAATCAATTTGATGATTTTTCAGATCCTCAATAACATTTCTCCTTTTCCATCATTCTTTCAAGAGCCAACAAATTTAACATTCTTTAAACAACAAATTCAAAAGACATATGCACTGTTCAAGCATTCATTCAGAAAACAAAAAGTATTGTCACCACATCAAACTAATTCAACTAGTTTCAAAGATGAATTCGAAATCCTATACTTCTTGTTCTTTTGAGATTAAAGCATTTTTCATTTAAGAGAGGTGATGGATTCATAGGACATTCATAGCTTTAAGACATGAAATTTAAATTTTATTAATCATGGAATAAGAACAAGACTCAAAAATAAATATAAGATAAGACCAATAGTAATAGAAAACAGAAAATTAAAAACAGAAATTTAAATGACTCTAAAATAGATTCCTAATGATAAAGGTTATCACATAGTTAGGACTCAACAACCTTGATTTTGAGAAGTGGAGGCTCCCTCAACTTGTGGGGTGTTTGACCCTTCAAGGGAGAGCTTCTGGCGCTTCAGCTCCATTAGCTCACGCCCCTGCTTCTCTTATTCCTTCAGCAATTTGCAGAGCATGCAGTTTTGATTCTGCTGTTCTTCCTTAATTTGTTCCATAGCTTCTTGCAGCTTGGCAACAGATGCTTCTAGGCGGGCCCAGTAGTCAAATTCAGGAAGTTCAGGGAGGAATTCCTGCGCCCTCCTTTTGATAGAGTTATCTTGCATTTGTCCTTCCATTGACTTCTTAGTGATTGGATGTTCAATTGGGATGAATTCATCTACTCTCATCCTGACCCCAGCATCTTTACATAGCAAAGAGATTAAGCTTGGGTGAGCCAGTTTGGCTTCAGTGGAGTTCTTGTTTGCAATTGTGTAAATCTCACAAGAAATCAGATGATGAATCTCCACTTCTTTTCCCAGCATAATGCAATGAATCATCACTGCTCTCTTTACAGTGACCTCAGAACGGTTACTAGTGGACAATATAGAACGCCCAATGAAGTCTAGCCAACCTCTTGCAACTGGTTTGAGATCTCCTCTCTTGAGTTGGTTTGGGACACCTTTGAATTGGTTATCCACTTAGTTCCAGGGAGGCATATGTCCTCTAGAACTTGATCCAACCCCTTATCTGCTCTCACCATTCTCCTATTAAAGGATTCAGGATCATCTTGTAGTTGAGGCAGTTTGAAGACCTCTCTTATTTTGTCCAGATGGAAGTAAATAGTTTGAAGACCTCTCTGCTTATCTGTCAGCCACATATTTGAGTAGAATTCCTGAACCATGTTTCTTCCAACCTTTGTCTCAGGATTGGCTAGAATTTCCCATCCTCTATTTCGAATTTGCTCTTGGACCTCCGGATATTCGTCTTCTTTCAGATCGAATTTAACTTCCGGTATCACTGACCTTAGACCCATTATTTTGTGGTAATGGTCTGCATGTTCTTTGGTTAAGAACCTCTCTTGACTCCAAAGATTCTTTGGAGTATTCTCTTTATTACCTCTTGAATTGGTTTGTTTTCCTTTGGGAGCCATGGTCTTGATGAGCCTTAACTTAGTGATCACAGAAAAGCACACCAAACTTAGAGGTTTGCTTGCCCTCAAGCAAAAGAAAGGAAAGGGGAGAGAGAGGAGGAGAAGCAAATTCGAATGGTAAAGAGAGGGGGATGGCCGAATGTGTATTTATAAGGGAGGAGGAGGGATTTCGAAAGTTTTGAAAGAGATTTGAGAAGATATGGAAAGAATTTGAGAAAATACTTGAGTTTTTGAAGAAGATTTGGAAAGGATTTGAAAGAGATTTGAAGAATGATTTTAATTTTGAAAATTTGAAGGTGAATGATGAAAGTTTGAAATGTATTTATAATTTAGAAAATTGTTGGATTTTTTAAATTTGAGGGTGAATAATGAAAATTTGTAACATGTTTATGTAGAAAATTATGGGTCAAAACATGAAAGTGTGAAAAAAAATTTGAAGTGGAAAGCAAAATCTCCTTCCCCTGCCTTTCTGGCGTTAAACGCCCAGAATGGTATCCATTCTGGCGTTTAACGCCCAATTGTTGGCCATTATGGGCGTTTAACGCCCAGCCAGGCACCCTGGCTGGCGTTAAACACTAGAAACCCCTTTATCACTGGGCGTTTTGCTGAACGCCCAGGATGCTGCAATTCTAGCGTTAAACGCCCAGAATGGTGCCCATTCTGGCGTTTAACGCCCAAAATGGTGCCTTTACTGGCGTTAAACGCCCAGAAAGAGTGCCCTTTACTGGCGTTTTCTTGCCAGCAAGCTCCTTTTCTCTGCTTTTTTCATTGAATCCTTCTGTAACTCTGTGAATTCCTTCAATTTTGATTATCAACCTTGAAGAATATATATCAAACTTTTATTAAGTAAAACAAATAACCTGCTAATGACTGGGTTGCCTCCCAGCAAGCGCTTCTTTATTGTCTTTAGCTGGACCTTTACTGTGCTTCATTCAAGCCTCAGTTTTGAGCATTCTTGCTCAAAATTGCTTTCAAGATAATGTTTGATCCTCTATCCATTAACAATGAACTTTTTGTCAGAATCAATATCCTGAAGCTCAACATATCCACATGGTGACACTCCTGTAATCACATACGGGCCCCTCCATCGGGATTTCAGTTTTCCTGGGAATAGTCTGAGCCTAGAGTTGAAGAGCAGAACTTTTTGTCTTGGCTCAAAGACTCTGGATGACAACTTCTTGTCATGCCACTTTTTTTCCTTTTCCTTATAAATTTTTGCATTTTCAAAGGCACTGAGTCTGGATTCCTCAAGCTCATTTAGTTGGAGCAATCTTTTTTCACCAGCTAACTTAGCATCCAAGTTTAGGAATCTGGTTGCCCAGTAGGCTTTATGTTCCAGTTCCACGGGCAGATGACAGGCCTTGCCATACACAAGTTGATATGGAGAGGTTCCTATAGGAGTCTTGAATGCTGTTCCGTATGCCCACAGAGCATCATCCAAGCTCTTTGCCCAATCCTTTCTACGGGCAATTACAGTCCGTTCCAGGATTCTTTTTAGCTCTCTATTAGAGACTTCAGCTTGCCCATTTGTCTGTGGATGATACGGAGTTGCTACTTTGTGGCTAATTCCATATCGGACCATAGCAGAGTACAGCTGTTTATTGCAGAAATAAGTGCCCCCATCACTGATTAGTACTCTGGGAATACCAAACCTGCTGAAGATGTATTTCTGGAGGAATTTCAGCACGGCCTTGGTATCATTATTGGGTGTGGCAATTGCTTCTACCCATTTAGATACATAGTCTACTGCCACCAGAATATAAGTGTTTGAGTATGATGGTGGGAAGGGACCCATGAAGTCTATATCCCATACATCAAACAATTCAATCTCTAAGATCCCTTGTTGAGGCATGGCATAACCATGAGGCAAGTTACCAACTCTTTGGCAACTGTCACAGTTACGCACAAACTCTCGAGCATCCCTATAGAGAGTAGGCCAGTAGAAGCCACATTGGAGGACCTTAGTGGCTGTTCGCTCACTTCCGAAATGTCCCCCATACTGTGATCCATGGCAATGCCATAGGATCCTTTGTGCTTCCTCTCTAGGTACACATCTGCGGATCATTCCGTCTGCACATCTCTTAAAGAGATATGACTCATCCCATAGGTAGTACTTGGCATCTGAAATTAATTTTTTTCTTTGCACACTGCTGTACTCCTGGGGTATGAACCTCACAGCTTTATAGTTTGCAATGTCTGTAAACCATGGTGCTTCCTGAATAGCAAAGAGTTGCTCATCCGGAAAGGTCTCAGAGATCTCAGTAGAGGGGAGGGACGCCCCAGTTACTGGTTCTATCCAGGACAAGTGATCAGCTACCTGGTTCTCTGTCCCTTTTCTGTCTCTTATTTCTATATCAAACTCTTTGGTGGACGAAATTGTGATTGCCCTCTTTGTATTTGCATGAGATTTATTTAATGGCTCTTTGGCATATGTGATCACAACTACGTTCAACTTAACCAGCAAGTGTACTGTGTCATCCAAGTAATACCTTACGTGAGTAAGGGTCGATCCCACAGAGATTGTTGGTATGAAGCAAGGTATGGTCACCTTGTAAATCTCAATTAGGCAGATTATTGGTTTAAATTTGATTAATGGAATAAATAGAAAATAAAAGGGATAGAAATACTTATGTAAATCAATAGTGGGAATTTCAGATAAGTGTGTGAAGATGCTGTGCTCCTCTCGTATCTCTATTTTCTTATTACATTCATCCAATTCTTCCTATTCCTTTCCATGGCAAGCTGTATGTAGGGCATCACCGTTGTCAATGGCTACATCTCATCCTCTCAGTGAAAACGTTCCTATGCTCTGTCACAGCACGGCTAATCATCTGTCGGTTCTCAATTAGGTTGGAATAGAATCCCTTGATTCTTTTGCGCTTGTCATCACGCCCAGCCTTCAGGAGTTTGAAGCTCGTCACAGTCATCCAATCCTAGAATCCTACTCGGAATACCATAGACAAGGTTTAGACTTTTCGGATCCTCATGAATGCCGCCATCTATCTAGCTTATACCACAAAGATTCTGTTGGGGAATCTAAGAGATATGCGCCCGGTCTAAAGTAGAACGGAAGTGGTTGTCAGTCACGTACGTTCATAGGTGAGAATGATGATGAGTGTCACGGATCATCACAGTCATCAAAGTTAAGTATAATGTATATCTTGGAATAAGAATAAAAGAGAATCGAATAGAAAGTAATAATAATTGTATTGAAACTTGAGGTACAGCAGAGCTCCACACCCTTAATCTATGGTGTGTAGAAACTCCACGTTGAAAATACATAAGTAAAAGGTTCAGGCATGGCCGAATGGCCAGCCCCCTGAGTGATCAAAAGACCGAATGATCAAAGACTACAAAGTCAAAAGATTAAACTGTCAAAAGATCCCTAATACAATAGTAACTTATCCTATTTATACTAGATTAGCTACTAGGGTTTACATGAGTAAGTAATTGATGCATAAATCCACTTCCGGGGCCCACTTGGTGTATGCTTGGGCTGAGCTTGATCTATCCACGAGCTGAGGCTTCTCTTGGAGTTGACTCCGAGTTATAACGTGTTTTGGGCGTTCAACTCCGGATCATGACGTTTTTCTGGCGTTTAACTCCAGACAGCAGAATGTACTTGGCGTTTAACGCCAAGTTACATCATCAATTTCAGAATGAAGTATGGACTATTATATATTACTGAAAAGCTCTGGATGTCTACCTTCCAACGCCGTTGAGAGCGCGCCAATTGGAGTTTTGTAGCTCCAGAATATCCATTTCGAGTGTAGGGAGGTCAGATTCCAACAGCATCAGCAGTCCTTTTGTCAGCTTTTTTCAGAGTTTTGCTCAAGTCCCTCAATTTCAGCCAGAAATTACTTGAAATCACAGAAAAACACACAAACTCATAGTAAAGTCCAGAAATGTGAATTTAACATAAAAACTAATGAAAACATCCCTAAAAGTAGCTTGAACTTACTAAAAACTACCTAAAAACAATGCCAAAAAGCGTATAAATTATCCGCTCATCACAACACCAAACTTAAATTGTTGCTTGTCCCCAAGCAACTGAAAATCAATTAGGATAAAAAGAAGAGAATATACTATAAATTTCAGAATATCAATGAATATTAATTATAATTAGATGAGCGGGACTTGTAGCTTTTTGC
>NC_029772.3:23887050-23888647 GCF_000817695.3 Arachis duranensis | reverse complement strand
TCAATGGAGATGTCTCCTTCTATGATAACTCCAATTGAGTAACATAGATGGCAAATAAGGTGAGGAAAAGCTAGCCTTGCCATGGTGGAGGACTTGTCGGCCATTTTGTAGATTTCATTGGAGATGACCTCATGAACTTCTACTTCCTCTCCAATCATGATGCTATGAATCATGATGGCCCGATCCGCAGTAACTTCAGATCGGTTGCTAGTAGGAATGATGGAGCGTTGAATGAATTCCAACCATCCTCTAGCCACAGGCTTGAGGTCCAGTCTTCTTAGTTGAACTGGTTTGCCTTTGGAGTCTATTCTCCATTGAGCTCCTTCCACACATATGTCCATTAGGACTTGGTCCAACCTTTGATTAAAGTTGACCCTTCTAGTGTAGGGGCGTACATCTCCTTGCATCATGGGCAAGTGGAACGCCAACCTCACACTTTTCGGACTAAAATCTAAGTATTTCCCCCGAACCATTGTGAAATAATTCTTTGGATTCGGGTTCATACTTTGATCATGGTTCCTAGTGATCCATGCATTGGCATAGAACTCTTGAACCATTAAGATTTCGACTTGTTGCATGGGGTTGGTTATGACTTCCCAACCTCTTCTTCGGATCTCATGTCGGATCTCCGGATACTCATTCTTCTTGAGCTTGAAAGGGACCTCAGGGATCACCTTCTTCTTTGCCACAACATCATAGAAGTGGTCTTGGTGGCTTTTGGAGATGAATCTTTCCATCTCCCATGACTCGGAGGTGGAAGCTTTTTTCTTCCCTTTTTCTTTTCTAGAGGATTCTCCGGCCTTAGGTGCCATTGATGGTAATGGAAAAACAAAAAAAGCTTATGCTTTTACCACACCAAACTTAAAATATTGCTCGTCCTCGAGCAATAGAAGAAAGAAGAGAAGAAGAAGAAGAAGAAAATATGGAGGAGAGGGAGAGATGTAGGTTCGGCCAAGGGGAAGAAGAGGGGGTTGTGTTGTGTGAAAATGAAGTAGAATGGAAGGGTATATATAGGGAGAGGGGGGAGTGTTTATTCAGCCATTTAGGGTGGGAAAATGGTTTTGAATTTTTTAAGGTAGGTGGGGTTTATGGGGAAGAGTGGATGGATGTGAGTGGTGAAAGGGGTGATTGGGAAGAGGAATTGAGGTGATTGGTGAAAAGTGTTGGGAAGTGTGACATGAGGAATAGTCATCACAAAAATAGGATTATGAGGTAAGGTAGGAATATAGTAGGTGGGGATCCTGTGGGGTCCACAGATCCTGAGATGATCCTGTGGGGTCCACAGATCCTGAGGTGTCAAAGAATTCCATCCCTGCACCAACTAGGCATGTAAATTGCCTTTGCACACCATTCTGGCATTCAAACGCCGTGTGGTGCACATTCTGGGCGTTCAACGCCCATGTAAAGCATGTTTCTGGCGTTGAACGCCAGTTTCATGCTTGTTACTGGCGTTCAGCACCAGCATTTCTTCTCTAGGCACATTCCTGGCGTTCAGCGCCAGAATGTTGCTTGTTTCTGGCGTTCAGCGCCAGAATGATGCTCTGTTCTGGCGTTGAACGCCAGCCAGATGCATCTTACTGGCGTTGAACGCCAGTCT
>NC_029772.3:23886375-23886948 GCF_000817695.3 Arachis duranensis | reverse complement strand
ACTTTTCGTGACTTCTCATGATCATGTACCTAATAAAACACAAAATAACAATAAAATAAAAATTAGATAAATAAAATTGGGTTGCCTCCCAACAAGCGCTTCTTTAATGTCAATAGCTTGACAGTGGTTCTCATGGAGCCACAAGGTGATCAGGTCAATGTTGTATAGTCCCAACACCAAACTTAGAGTTTGGTTGTGGCCTCCCAACACCAAACTTAGAGTTTGACTGTGGGGGCTCTTCTTGACTCTGAACTGAGAGAAGCTCTTCATGCTTACTCTCTTTTGTCACAGAGAGATGGCCATGTGCTTTAAACACAAGGTAGTCCCCATTCAATTGAAGGACTAATTCACCTCTGTTGACATCTATCACAGCTCCTGCTGTGGCTAGGAAAGGTCTTCCAAGGATGATGCAATCATCCTCTTCCTTCCTAGTGTCTAAGATTATGAAGTCAGCAGGGATGTAAAGGCCTTCAACCTTTACTGACACGTCCTCTACTATTCCATAAGCTTGTCTCAATGACTTGTCTGCCAATTGTAATGAGAACAAGGCAGGTTGTACCTCAATGATCCCCA
>NC_029772.3:23883178-23885254 GCF_000817695.3 Arachis duranensis | reverse complement strand
ACTTATCCCAGGAGTCCAGGCTATCCTTAGGTTGTGAATCCAACCATATTCTAGCTCTGTCTCTTACAGCAAAAGGGAAAAGCATGAGTCTGTAGACTTCAGGATCAATTCCATTTGTCTTTACAGTCTCACAGATCTGCAAGAACTCAGTTAAAAACTGGTAGGGATCTTCAGATGGAAGTCCATAAAACTTGCAGTTTTGTTGCATTAAGGCAACTAGCTGAGGTTTCAGCTCAAAGTTGTTGGCTCCAATGGCAGGAATGGAGATGCTTCTTCCATCAAACTTGGACGTTGGCTTTGTGAAGTCACCAAGCATTCTCCTTGCATTATTATTATTTTCGGCTGCCATCTCCTTCTCTTGTTCGAAATTTTCTGAAAGGTTACCTTTAGATTGTTGTAATTTAGCTTCTCTTAATTTTCTCTTCAGAGTCCTTTCAGGTTCTGGATCAATGTCAACAAGAGTGCCTTTTTCCTTGTTCCTGCTCATATGAAAGAGAAGAAAACAAGAAAAGAAAGAGGAATCCTCTATGTCACAGTATAGAGATTCCATTATGTTAGTAGAAGAAGAAAGGGGAGAAGAGTGAAGGAGAATAGGTTCGGATTTTTAGATGAAGAGAGGTGAAGAGAAGTGTTAGTAAATAATTAATTAAATAGAATAAGAAAAGAGATAGAGAATTTTGAAAATAGTTTTGAAAAAGTGGTTAGTGATTTTCGAAAATCAGAGATAAGATAAGATTAAAATTAAAATTTAAAACAAAAAAAATTTTTGAAAAAGAGAGAAGTATTTTCAAAAATTAGAGAGGGAAGTGTAGTTAGTTGGTTTTGAAAAAGATAGGAAACAAACAAAAAGTTAGTTAGTTGATTAAAAAATATATTAAAATCAAATTTGAAAAAGATAAGAAGATAAGAAGTTAGATAAGATATTTTGAAATCAAATTTTGAAAAAGATAAAATTTTTGAAAAAGATATGATAAAAGATAAAAAGATTTAATTTTTAAATTTACAATTACTTACTTCACTAACAAGAAACTTCAAGATAAGATTCTAGAACTTAAAGATTGAACCTTTCTTAACAAGAAAGTAACAAACTTCAAATTTTTGAATCAATCACATTAATTATTAGTGAATTTTTGAAAATATGATATAAAGATAAGAAAAAGATTTTGAAAATATTTTGAAAAAGATTTTTGAAATTTTCGAAAAAAAAAGGAAAAAATGGAAAAGATATGATTTTTGAAAAAGATTTTGAAAAGATAATATTTTTAAAATTGAAAATTATACTTGACTTGTAAGAAACAACTAATTTTAAAAATTTTTGACCAAGTCAACCCAAAATTTCGAAAGTTTGGAGAGAAAAAAGGAAAAGATATTTTTTTTATTTTTTAATGATGAGAGAGAAAAACACAAACATGACCCAAAACATGCAAATTTTGGATCAAAACACAAGATGCATGCAAGAACACTATGAATGTCAAGATGAACACCAAGAACACTTTGAAGATCATGATGAACATCAAGAACATAATTTTGAAAAATTTTTTATGCAAAGAAAACATGCAAGACACCAAACTTAGAAATCTTTAATGCATGGACTCTAACAAACGAAAAATGCATATGAAAAACAACAAACAACACAAAACAAGAAATCATCAAGATCAAATAAGAAGACTTGTCAAGAACAACTTGAAGATCATGAAGAACACCATGAATGCATGAATTTTTTCGAAAAATGCAAGAAAAATTTTTAAAGCATGCAATTGACACCAAACTTAAAATTTGACTCAAGACTCAAACAAGAACACAAAATATTTTTGGTTTTTATGATTTTATGATTTTTTTTGGATTTTTATTAAATTTTTTTCGAAATTTTTTTGGAAAAACGAAAAAGAAGAATTTTGAAAAATTTTTTGAAAAGAAAATTACCTAATCTGAGCAACAAGATGAACCGTCAGTTGTCCATACTCGAACAATCCCCGGCAACGGCGCCAAAAACTTGGTGGACGAAATTGTGATACAAGAGTTCCAGGCACTGGTAGAGAAGCTCACAACTCCGTTCAACTTAACCAGCAAGTGTAC
>NC_029772.3:23871304-23882549 GCF_000817695.3 Arachis duranensis | reverse complement strand
CTAGGGTTTACATGAGTATGTAATTGATGCATAAATCCACTTCCGGGGCCCACTTGGTGTATGCTTGGGCTGAGCTTGATCTATCCATGAGCTGAGGCTTCTCTTGGAGTTGAACTCCGAGTTATAACGTGTTTTGGGCGTTCAACTCCGGATCATGACGTTTTTCTGGCGTTTAACTCCAGACAGCAGCATGTACTTGGCGTTTAACGCCAAGTTACGTCGTCAATTTCCGAATGAAGTATGAACTATTATATATTGCTGGAAAGCTCTAGATGTCTACTTTCCAACGCCGTTAAGAGCGCGCCAATTGGAGTTCTGTAGCTCCGGAAAATCCATTTCGAGTGCAGGGAGGTCAGATTCCAACAGCATCAGCAGTCCTTTTGTCAGCTTTTTTCAGAGTTTTGCTCAAATCCCTCAATTTCAGTCAGAATTTACCTGAAATCACAGAAAAACACACAAACTCATAGCAAAGTCCAGAAATGTGAATTTAACATAAAAAATAATGAAAACATCCCTAAAAGTAGCTCAAACTTACTAAAAACTATATAAAAACAATGCCAAAAAGCGTATAAATTATCCGCTCATCACTCTTGCAGAAGCAACACCCATCTTATGAGCCTGGGTTTTGAATCCTGCTTTGTGAGTAAGTATTTAAGAGCATCATGGTCAGTGTACACAATCACTTTTGATCCTTCTAAATAGGATCTAAACTTGTCAATGGCATAAACCACTGCAAGTAACTCTTTTTTTGTGGTTGTGTAATTCTTTTGTGCATCATTTAGAACACGGCTAGCATAATAAATGACGTGCAGAAGCTTGTTGTGCCTCTGTCCCAACACTGTACTAATAGCATGGTCACTGGCATCACACATTAGTTCGAATGGTAATGTCCAGTCTGGTGCAGAGATGACTGGTGCTGTGACCAGCTTGGCTTTCAGGGTCTCAAACGTCTGCAGACACTCTGTGTCAAACACAAATGGTGTGTCAGCAGCTAGCAGGTTGCTTAGATGTTTTGCAATTTTTAAAAAATCCTTTATAAACCTTCTGTAGAATCCTGCATGCCCCAGAAAGCTTCTGATTGCCTTAACATTGGCAGGTGGTGGTAATTTTTCAATTACTTCTACCTTTGCTTGATCCATCTTTATTCCCTTGCTTGAAATTTTGTGCCCAAGGACAATTCCTTCAGTCACCATAAAGTGACATTTCTCCCAGTTTAAGACCAGGTTAGTCTCTTGGCACCTTTTCATGACAAGTGCTAGATGATCAAGACAGGAGCTGAATGAGTCTCCAAATACTGAGAAGTCATCCATAAAGACTTCCAGGAACTTCTCTACCATATCAGAGAAGATGGATAGCATGCACCTCTGAAAAGTTACAGGTGCATTGCATAGACCAAAAGGCATTCTTCTATAAGCAAATACGCCAGAAGGGCAGGTGAATGCTGTTTTCTCTTTATCTTGAGGGTCCACTGCAATTTGATTGTAGCCTGAATAGCCATCCAAAAAGCAGTAATAATCATGACCCGCTAGTCTTTCTAGCATCTGGTCTATGAATGGTAAAGGAAAATGATCCTTTCTGGTGGCTGTATTGAGCCTTCTGTAGTCAATACACATACGCCACCCTGTAACTGTTCTTATAGGAACCAATTCATTCTTTTCATTATGAACCACTGTCATGCCTCCCTTCTTGGGGACAACTTGAACAGGGCTCACCCAGGAGCTATCAGAAATAGGATAAATAATCCCAACCTCTAGTAACTTAGTGACCTCTTTCTGCACTACCTCGTTCATGGCTGGATTTAGCCGCCTTTGTGGTTGAACCACTGGCATGGCATTATCCTCCAATAGGATCTTGTGCATGCATCTTGCTAGGCTAATGCCCTTAAGATCACTTATGGACCATCCAAGAGCTGTCTTGTGTGTCTTTAGCACTTGAATTAGTGCTTCCTCTTCCTGTGAATTTAAACCAGAGCTTATGATCACTGGAAAAGTGTCACCTTCTCCCAGAAATGCATACTTCAGGGATGGTGGTAGTGGTTTGAGCTCAGGTTTGGGAGGCTTATCCTCTTCCTAAGGAATTTTCAGAGGTTCTTTTATTTCCTCTGGTTCCTCCTGATCAGGCTGAACATCTTTAAAGATGTCCTCTAGCTCTAATTCGAGACTCTTAGTCATATTGATCTCTTCCACCAAAGAGTCAATAACATCAGCACTCATGCAGTTATTTGATGTGTCTGGATGCTGCATAGCTTTGACAGCATTCAACTTGAACTCATCCTCATTGACTCTCAGGGTCACTTCCCCTTTTTGTACATCAATAAGAGTGCGTCCAGTTGCTATGAAAGGTCTTCCTAGGATGAGAGTTGCACTCTTGTGCTCCTCCATTTCCAGCACTACAAAGTCAGTGGAAAAGGCAAAGGGCCCAACCTTGACAATCATGTCTTCAATTATGCCTGATGGATATTTAATGGAGCCATCAGCAAGTTAGAGACATATCCGGGTTGGTTTGACTTCTTCAGTTAACCCAAGCTTTCTGATAGTGGTTGTAGGTATCAGGTTGATACTTGCTCCAAGGTCACATAGGGCTGTCTTGGTACAAGCACCTTCTAATGTGCATGGTATCATAAAAGCTTCGTGGATCTTGAAGCTTCTCTGGTAAGCTTTTTAGAATGACTGCACTACATTCTTCAGTGAGAAACACCTTTTCAGTTTCTCTCCAATCCTTCTTATGACTTAAGATCTCTTTCATGAACTTAGCATAAGAGGGTATTTGCTCAAGTGCCTCTGCAAACGGAATCTTTATTTCAAGAGTCCTGAGATAGTCTGCAAAGCAGGCAAATTGTTTATCCTGTTCCACTTTGCAGAGTTTTTGAGGATAAGGCATCTTGGCTTTATATTCTTCAACCTTAGTTGCTGCAGGTTTATTCCCTACAGAGATGGTTGGAGAAGCCTTCTTAGAGGGGTTACTATCAGCACTCTCAGGTGTCTGATTCCTCATTGGCGTTTGAACGCCAGGATTGGGTGCAGGATGGGCGTTTAACGCCAACTTTCCATCCTTTTCTGGCGTTTGAACACCAGAATTGGGCAAGGAATGGGCGTTTAACGCCAACTTTTCCCCCTTTTCTGGCGTTTGAACGCCAAAAGTATTCCTCTCTGGGCTCTTACTATCCTCAGAGGGATTTTGGGCAGTGGTTTGGTGATCCTCTGTCAGTTGTTCCTTTCTTGGCTTTCTGCTGCTTTGAGTTGATACATTCAATGTCTTCCCACTCCTTAATTTAACAGCTTGGCATTCTTCTGTTATCTGTTTAGATAGCTACTGTCTTGTCTGATTCAATTGTGCTTCCATATTCTGGTTAGCATTTTTAGTTTCTTGGAGCATCTCTTCAAACTCTGCTAATTGTTTTGTCATCAGGAGTAATTGTTGATTAAGTTCAACAATCTGTTCTTGAGGATTAGGATCAGTAGTTACTGCCATAGCTTCTTCTTTTATAAAGGACTCACTGCTTGAGTATAGATGTTGATTTCTAGCAACCGTATCTATGAGCTCTTGAGCCTCTTCGATCGTCTTCCTCATGTGTATAGATCCACCAGCTGAGTGGTCTAAAGACATTTGAGCTTTTTCTGTAAGCCCATGGTAGAAGATGTCTAACTGTACCCACTCTGAAAACATTTCAGAGGGGCATTTCCTTAGCATACCTCTATACCTCTCCCAAGCATTATAAAGGGATTCATTATCCTCTTGTTTAAAGCCTTGGATGTCCAGTCTTAGCTGTGTCATCCTTTTTGGAGGGTAAAATTGATTTAGGAATTTGTCTGATAACTGTCTCCATGTTTTTATGCTTGCTGTGGGTTGGTTATTCAACCACCTCTTAGCTTGATCTTTTACAGCAAATGGAAACAGTAACAATCTGTAGACATCCTGATCCACTTCTTTATCACGTACTGTGTCAGCAATTTGTAAGAACTGTGCCAAAAACTCAGTAGGTTCTTCCTGTGGAAGACCAGAATACTAGCAATTTTGTTGCACCATGATAATGAGTTGAGGATTTAGCTCAAAGCTGCTTGCTTTAATGGGAGGTATACAGATGCTACTCCCATATGCAGCTGTAATGGGGCTAGCATATGACCCCAGAGTCCTTCTGGACTGCTCAATTCCACTTAGGTCCATGATGGAGAACGGGAGATGATGTGGATATTATTTTATTTTATTATTATATTTTTTTTATTTTAATTAAAAGTAACCGAAAATAATAAAATAAAATAAATAGAAAATAAAATAAAAATTCGAAAACCAAAAGAGAATAAAATCAAAGCAAATTGAAAACTAAATTAATTAATTAATTAAAAAGATTTTGGAATTAGCAATTAAAAAGATATGATTGAAAATTATTTTGAAAAAGATATGATTGAGAACATATGATTGCAATTAAAAAAAATGATTGAAAAGATATGATTGAAGAAATTAAAAAGATTTGATTTTTGAAAAAGATTTGAAAAGATTAATTTTTGAAATTAGAATTTTGACTTGACTAAAAAACAGATATGATTTTGAAAATTAATGCAAAATTTCGAAAATTATGAGTAAAACAAGGAAAGGATATTTTTTGATTTTTTGAATTTTAATGAGGAAAGAGAAAAACAACAAAATGACACTAAACTTAGAAATTTTAGATCAAAACAAAGAGAACAAACAAGAAAACTTTGAATGTCAAGATGAAGACCAAGAACACTTTGAAGTTCAAGATGAACACCAAGAAAAAAAAATTTTTTAAAAAATTTTAAGTAAACAAAAGCACAAAAGACACCAAACTTAAAATTTTTAGAAAATCAAACACAAAATTTCGAAAATTTAAAGAAAAACACAAAGAAGACACCAAACTTAGAAATTTTTAAAATAAAGAAAGAACTAAGGACATGCAATTTCGAAAATTTTAAAGAAAATAAAAGCATGCAATTGACACCAAACTTAAAATATAAAACTAAACTCAAATAAAAGACTCTAAACCACAAAAATAAAATATTCCTAATCTAAGCAACAAAATAAACCGTTAGTTGTCCAAACTCGAACAATCCCCGACAACGGCGCCAAAAACTTGGTGCACGAAATCACAATCACACTTTTGCAATTCCGCACAACTAACCAGCAAGTGCACTGGGTCGTCCAAGTAATACCTTACGTGAGTAAGGATCGATCCCACGAAGATTGTCGGCTTGAAGCAAGCTATGGTTATCTTGTAACTCTTAGTCAGGATATCAATAATTCTCAGATTTAATTGTAAAAAGTAAAAGAACATGAAATAAATACTTATTTTGCAGTAATGGAGAACAGGTTGAGGTTTTGGAGATGCTATATATTTTGAATCTCTACTTTCCTACTGTCTTCTTCTTCATGCACGCAAGGCTCCTTCTATGGCAAGCTGTATGTTGGGTTTCACTGTTGTCAATTGCTACCTCCCATCCTCTCAGTGAAAATGTTCAACGCACGCTGTCACCGCACGGCTAATCATCTGTCGATTCTCGACCATGTCGGAATAGAATCCAGTGATTCTTTTGCGTCTGTCACTAACGCCCAACACTCGCGAGTTTGAAGCTCGTCATAGTCATTCAATCCTCGAATCCTACTCGGAATACCACAGACAAGGTTTAGACTTTCCGGATTCTCAAGAATGGCCGCCAATGGGTTCTAGCTTATACCACGAAGATTCTACTTAAGGAAACCAAGAGATACACACTCAAATGAAGGTAAAACGGAGGTGGTTGTAAGAAACATGTTCATCGGTGAGAATGGTGATGAGTGTCACGGATCATCACATTCATCAGGTTGAAGAACAAGTGGTATCTTAGAATAGAAGCAAGCGTGATTGAATGAAAAATACTAGTAATTGCATTAATCCATCAAGACACAGCAGAGCTCCTCACCCGCAACCATGGGGAAGAAACAATATGAAACGTGTAATGTGTCATGAGATGAAGATACAATAGCAAAAAGTCCTATTTATAGTGAACTAGTGACCTAGGGTTTACAAGAATGAGTAAATGACGTAAAAATCCACTTTCGGGGGTCCACTTGGTATGTGCTTAGGCTGAGCATTGAAGCTTTCATGTGTAGAGACATTTTCTGGAGTTAAACGCCAGCTTTTGTGCCAGTTTGGGCATTTAACTCCAACTTTTGTGCCAGTTCCGGCGTTAAACGCCGGGAATTCTGAAGCTGATTTGGAACGCCAGTTTGGGCCATCAATTCTTGGGAAACATATGAACTATTATATATTTCTGAAAAGCCCAGGATGTCTACTTTCCAACGCAATTGAGAGCGCGCCAATTGGGCTTCTGTAGCTCCAGAAAATCCACTTCGAGTGCTGGGAGGTCAGAATCCAACAGCATCTGCAGTCCTTTTTCAGCCTCTGAATCAGATTTTTGCTCAGGTCCCTCAATTTCAGCCAGAAAATACCTGAAATCACAGAAAAATACACAAACTCATAGTAAAGTCTAGAAAAGTGAATTTTAATTAAAAACTAAAAAAATATAATAAAAACTAACTAAAATGTACTAAAAACATACTAAAAATAGTGCCAAAAAGCGTATAAGTTATCCGCTCATCACTCATCAATCTCAGAAGAAGAAATCTTAGCCATATCAAGCCAAGATCAAGGATGGATGACTCCCATAATTAACTACCTCAGATCAGAGATACTTCCTACAGATAAGTAGGAGGCAAAGAGGTTAAAACGGGAGGCACAATATTATACCATCATAAATAACATCCTATACAAGAGAGGAATTTCAACACCTCTACTAAAATGTGTACCAACCTCTAATACAAAAGAGGTATTGGAAGAGATACATAGTGGCTCCTGTGGGAACCATCTCAGAGCACGAGCCCTCGTTAAAAAAGTACTCCGAGCCAGATTCTTTTTGCCGATTCTGCAAAAAGAAGCCACCGAGTACGTTAAGACGTGTCCACTATGTTAGAAACATGCTAACTTCCATGTCACCCCACCAGAGGAGCTCATCAGCGTGACATCATCATGGCCATTTGCAAAGTGGGGACTCGACCTTCTCGGGCCCTTCCCCCAAAGGTCAGGACAGGTTAAGTTCCTCATTGTAGGGGTAGATTATTTCACAAAATGGATAGAGGCAGAGCCCCTAGCCAATGCCACGACCCAAAGAAGTCGGAAATTCCTATATAGGAACATTGTCACGAGGTTTGGGGTTCCTTACTCCATCACCACGAATAATGGCACTCAGTTCACAGACGCAGGCTTTAGAAAATTGGTAGCCGACTTGAAGATAAAGCACCAATTCACATCCGTGGAACACCCACAGGCTAATGGACAAGCAGAAGCTGCCAATAAAGTCATACTAGCCGGGTTAAAATGAAGGCTGCAGGACGCAAAGGGAGCCTGGGCCGAAGAGCTCCCACAAGTCCTATAGGCATATCAGACAACCCCACACTCTACCACAAAGGAATTACCCTTCCGATTGGCTTATGGAACAGAGGCAATGATACCAGTAGAAGTTGAAGAAGGATCTCCCAGAACGATCCTCTACAGTGAAGAAGCTAACTCCCGACTCCAAAGGGAAGAGCTCGACCTACTCTCAGAAGTCCGAGAAAGAGCTCGGATCAGAGAAGAAGCACTAAAACGCCGCATGGCCTTAAGATACAATCAAAAGGTAGTACAGCGAAGCTTCGCCAAAAATGACCTCATCCTAATCCGAAATGATATCGGAACAAGTCGACCCGGAGAGGGAAAGCTAGCAGCTAATTGGAAAGGACCCTACCAAATCACAGAGGTACTGGGAAAAGGTTACTACAAAGTATCCGAACTCGAGGGCCGAGAGCTACCAAGATCATGGCACGCCTGCAACCTAAGAAGGTATTATAGTTAAAAGGTAATAAAAGATCTTAGGACAAAGGTACACTCTTTTTCCTAAAAAAGGTTTTTTAATGAGGCACCAAGCCAAGATCTACAAAATTACCTAGGGTAAACACCCACATGTATATATTTCGCATATTTTCTATTTTGAATAAAGTTTTTCAGATTTCCTACAAAATCTCCTTATCAAGATGCATTATTCTGAAAAAATGCAAAATTTATCGCCCGATTATAAAGCTACAGATCGATAACAGTGAAAACCAAATTCACTACCCGACGTGATCGACAAAGAATGAAAACCGAATTCATCAAAGATCAACCAACCGAAGATCAAACTCTACAAAATTGGCAAAAGATGAAAAAGCGATAAAAACAGAATAATGCAAGAAGTTATAAAAAGCAATCCATGAATAGAGGCCTAACGAGGTCTGAAACAAAAATGGATTACTAAGAAATAACTTGAGATGGACCGACGCAAAAGAAGTCGGACCAAGATCAAAGCGACAAAAAGTTATAAAAAGTAATCCCTAAAAAGAGGCCTGGCCAGCCCTAAAAAGCGGATTACTAGAAATAACTTCCAAAGAGACCGACATGAAGAAGTCGGACTAAAGCTACAAAAAGTTATAAAAAGTAATCCGTAAAAAGACACCTGACAAGGTCCAAATAAAACGGATTACTAGAAATAACTTCGAAGGGACTGATACGACGAAGTCGGCCCAAAAAGCTACAAAAGTTATATAAAGTAATCCATAAAGAAAGAGACCGGACAAGGTCCAAATAAAATGGATTACTCAAAATAACTTGGGGCAGACTGACATGAAGAAGTCAGCCCGAGGCGATCAAAAGTGACAGAATTATAAAAAGTAAACCCAAGGGATTACTAGAAATAACTCAAGAGAAGATCAACTAAGAGAATCAACCAATAGAAGGCGCATGTCAAAAGGGAGACAAACTCGACCCGAAAGACCAGGACTTCGCCAAAATAAATTTACAAAGTATTCTATTAAAGAGATACTCAAATAGACAACTAGCCTTAAAAAGGACACTTCAACTAAGGCAGGCAATAAACACTCTAAGCGCTAAAGAAAGCTGCAGGCAAGCATATCACAAAGAAGCAGTGCAGTTACCATAAAATAAGACTCAAGAGGCTGCTTGAAGCCGACCCCAAGAGCAAGAGAAACTATTTTGTTTTTCAAAACAAAGTTGCTAAAGTAGCAACTAAAGTATCCAAAGTCAGAGATCACAAACTTACAAAAATAAAGAGTTCAAAAGCCCAAAAAAACTGGGCTATACATAAACATATCAGAGAAATTATAGAGGATCCAAAGGCTTCCCAGTAGCAGCATCTTGGGGAGAAGGAGGGTGAGTCTGAAGGGGAACTACATCCACTGTCCCGTCATCCCGGTTCAAAATCTGGACGTCTGGATTAGATCCCGGCTGAGTGGCTTCAACTGCTGGAGTTGAGGAAGGCGGGACAACAGAGACTTTGGCAGAAGTAACCGGAGGAGGGACGACATCATCATCTTCATCAGGGTCATCAGGATACCATCCTTTACAATGTTGTCTAAACTAAAAAGGGTAAGATCGAGCTCGGGCGCAAGAACTCGGACCTGATCTTTCAGATTCTCATAAGCAGCATTCACACTACCTACAAGATGACCCTAGAGCTCGGCATAGTCAGCTTGGGCAGAATCCAAACTCTTCCGAAACTCCACCATCTCTCTATAGGTCCGGACATAACTATCCTTATGCTTATGGGCCATCTCAGACAGATCCGCCAGGGCCTTAGCCGCTGTAGCCTGAACCTTTTCACCCTCCAACTCTTTCTCCAGTTTCGCTACCTTCTTTTCGAGCTCCTCCTTCAATCCCTTGATCCTATCATACTCTGACTTGGCCTTCTCCATGAAAGCCTTAGTGGCATGAATAGGGACATCCTGAGCAGTCCGGAACAAGGCCGCTCCCATATGCGCCATTCTCACACTGTTTCGGGTAATAAATTCCAGATGGTGAAGGATGGATACATCATCTGTAGGCATAATGCCGTAAGGAGAAATTTGTTGGTCAACAAACCCCACGGCATCAAAGTCAGGGGCATCTAAATTGAAGGGCTTAGCAGTTCTCGGCTTTTTAGGAGAAGGGCTAGCAACAGACGGGGATGCAGCACTGGAAGACGGCAGAGGAGGAACAGAGGAGGCCAGCCGGACGTTAGGAGTCGGGATGATCTTTTTAAGACCAGAAGCATCCGAGGTCGAACTCTTCAAAGAAGTCCTAGATGACCCCTCCTCAGGAACCTTGGCCGAGAGGTTTAGGGCAGCAGTTTCCTTCTTCGCCTTTTTAAAGGCCTTCATAGCATCATTGTTTTTAACCATCTCTGAAAATATGCAGCAAGAAAACCAAGTTATAAATCGAAAATAAAAGAAATAAACTTAACAAAATAAAGTAACACAACAAATACAAAAGAAGTCGACCACTACCCAGCTTAGCTCGGAGAAGTGAAGGATCTCCTAGAAATTTCTTGGTATCAAGGTGGGGAGGCTGCCCCCAGTTCTCTTCCAACACATTTACAAGGGCTTGTTCGACCTCATCCAACATCTCCCAGGAATATCTAGACACCACTACATTTTGTTGCCACTCCAAAGGAAAAGCAGGTTCATCATTTTCATCCAGAAAAAAGGGACGAGCTCCTTCAACAGCTCGGACCTTGAAGAAATAGTTCTTAAAATCACGGAAGGATTCATCGTTCATGGAAAAAACCTTTTTTCCTTGGGAAGCTCGAAAGGAAACCCAGGCGGCCTTCTTCTTTACTACAACAGGCTTTGTCAGGAAAAAGAGGTAAAAGAATAGGGATTGGGAAGGTTTGACACCCAATTCATGACACAATAATTGGAAGCTTTTTATGAAACTGGTATGCGAAATTGTGATCAATACTTTTCACAAATCAAATAATCCCCGGTAATGAATCCAAAAACTTGGTGTTCAATACCATGGCATAAACACAACTTCGCACAACTAACCAGCAAGTGTACTGCGTCGTCCAAGTAATAAACCTTACGCGAGTAAGGGTCGATCCCACAGAGATTGTTGGTATGAAGCAAGCTATGGTCACCTTGTAAATCTTAGTCAGGCAAACTCAAATGATTATGAATGATGAATAAAACATAAAGGTAAAGATAGAGATACTTATGTAATTCATTGGTAGGAATTTCAGATAAGCGTATGAAGATGCTTGTCCCTTCCGTCTCTCTGCTTTCCTACTGTCTTCATCCAATCCTTCTTACTCCTTTCCATGGCAAGCTTATGCAAGGATTTCACCGTTGTCAGTGGCTACCTCCCATCCTCTCAGTGGAAATGTTCAACGCACCCTGTCACGGCACG
>NC_029772.3:23867526-23868303 GCF_000817695.3 Arachis duranensis | reverse complement strand
GGGGATCACCTTCTTCAAGGCCACAACTTCATAGAAGTGGTCTTGATGCACCCTTGAGAGAAATCTATCCATCTTCCATGACTCGGAGGTGGGAGCTTTTGCCTTCCCTTTCCTCTTTCTAGTGGTTTCTCTGGCCTTGGATGCCATAAATGATTATGGAAAAACAAAAAGCAATGCTTTTACCACACCAAACTTAAAAGGTTTGCTCGTCCTCGAGCAAAAGAAGAAAGAAGAGAGTAGAAGAAGAAGAAATGAGGAAGAAGGGAATGGCTTTGTGTTCGGCCAAAAAGGGGGAGAAGTGGTGGTTTGTTTGTGTGAAAATGAAGGAGTGAAGATGGGTTTATATAGGAGTGGGGGGGCTCATGGTTCGGTCATGTATGGGTGGGTTTGGGAGGGAAAGTGGTTTGAATTTGAAGGGTGAGGTAGGTGGGGTTTTATGAAGGATGGATGTGAGTGGTGAAGAGAAAGATGGGATTTGATAGGTGAAGGGTTTTTTTGGAAGAGGTGTTGAGGTGATTGGTGAATGGGTGAAGAAGAAAGAGAGTGGTGGGGTCCACAGATCCTGAGGTGTCAAGGAAAAGTCATCCCTGCACCAAGTGGCAAGCAAAAATGCGTTTTTAGCCAATTCTGGCGTTAAACGCCGGGCTGGTGCCCATTTCTGGCGTTTAACGCCGAATGCTTGCCCTTTTCTGGCGATTAACGCTAGTCTGGTGCCCCTTTCTGGCGTTAAACGCCCAGAATGGTGCCAGACTGGGCGTTAAACGCCCAACAGCTAGC
>NC_029772.3:23863679-23866505 GCF_000817695.3 Arachis duranensis | reverse complement strand
TCTTCCTCGCAGAATTCGGCCATGTTGATGGCCTTGCACTCTCCTTTTGGATTTTCTTCTGTATTGCTTGGGAGAGTACTAGGAGGGAGTTCAGTAATTTTCTTGCTCAGCTGACCCACTTGTGCCTCCAAATTTCTAATGGAGGACCTTGTTCCAATCATGAAACTTTGAGTGGTTTTGATTAGATCAGAGACCATGGTTGCTAAGTCAGAGGTATTCTGCTTAGGACTCTCTGTCTGTTGCTGAGAAGATGATGGAAAAGGCTTGCCATTGCTAAACCTGTTTCTTCCACCCTTATTGTTGTTGAAACCTTGTTGAGGTCTCTGTTGATCCTTCCATGAAAGATTTGGATGATTTCTCCATGAAGGATTATAGGTGTTTCCATAGGGTTCTCCCATGTAATTCACCTCTTCTATTGAAAGGTTCTCAGAATCATAAACTTCTTCTTCAGATGAAGCTTCCTTAGTACTGCTTGGTGCATTTTGCATTCCAGACAGACTTTGAGAAATCATATTGACTTGCTGAGTCAATATTTTGTTCTGAGCCAGTATGGCATTCAGAGTGTCAATCTCAAGAACTCCTTTCTTCTGATTTGTCCCATTGTTCACAGGATTCCTTTCAGAAGTGTACATGACTTGGTTATTTGCAACCATTTCAATTAGTTCTTGAGCTTCTGTAGGCGTCTTCTTCAAATAAAGAGATCCTCCAGCAGAGCTATCCAAAGACATCTTGGACAGTTCAGAGAGACCATCATAGAAAATACCTATGATGCTCCATTCAGAAAGCATATCAGAGGGACACTTTCTAATTAATTGTTTGTATCTTTCCCAAGCTTCATAGAGGGATTCTCCTTCCTTCTATCTGAAGGTTTAAACAGGAAAATAAAGAACAAGGAAATTAAAGAACGGGTCCACCTTAGTGATGGCGGCTTGTTCTTCCTCTTGAAGATCTTTTGGAGTGCTTGAGCTCCTCAATGTCTCTTCCTTGTCTTTGTTGCTCCTCTCTTATGATTCTTTGATCTTCTCTAATTTCATGGAGGAGAACAGAGTGTTCTTGGTGCTCCACCCTTAGTTGTCCCATGTTGGAACTCAATTCTCCTAGGGAGGTGTTTAGTTGCTCCCAATAGTTTTCTGGAGGAAAGTGCATCCCTTGAGGCATCTCAGGGATTTGATGATGAGAGGGGTCTCTTGTTTGCTCCATCCTCTTCTTAGTTTTGTTGGTATGAAGCAAGCTATGGTCACCTTGTAAATCTTAGTCAGGCAGACTCAAATGGATATGAATGATGATATACAAAAACATAAAGATAAAGATAGAGATACTTATGTAATTCATTGGTAGGAATTTCAGATAAGCTATGAAGATGCTTGTCCCTTCCGTCTCTCTGCTTTCCTACTGTCTTCATCCAATCATTCTTACTCCTTTCCATGGCAAGCTTATGCAAGGGTTTCACCGTTGTCAGTGGCTACCACCCATCCTCTCAGTGAAAATGTTCCTATGCTCTGTCACAGCATGGCTAATCATCTGTCGGTTCTCGGTCAGGCCGGGCTATTCATCTGTCGGTTCTCAATCAGGTTGGAATAGAATCCAGTGATTCTTTTGCGTCTGTCACTAACGCCCAGCCCTCAGGAGTTTGAAGCTCATCACAGTCATTCAATCATTGAATCCTACTCAGAATACCACAGACAAGGTTAGACCTTCCGGATTCTCTTGAATGCCGCCATCAGTTCTAGCCTATACCACGAAGACTCTGATCTCACGGAATGGCTGGCTCGGTTGTCAGTCGAGCACTCGGTTGTCAGGCGATCAACCATGCATCGTGTATCAGGAATCCAAGAGATATTCACCCAATCTAAGGTAGAACGGAGGTGGTTGTCAGGCACACGTTCATGGGTGAGAATGATGATGAGTGTCACGGATCATCACATTCATCAAGTTGAAGAACAAGTGATATCTTGGAACAAGAACAAGCGGAATTAAATAGAAGAACAATAGTAATTGCATTAATACTCGAGGTACAGCAGAGCTCCACACCTTAATCTACGGTGTGTAGAAACTCCACCGTTGAAAATACATAAGAACAAGGTCTAGGCATGGCCGAATGGCCAGCCTCCCCAAAGAGGGTTCAATCATAAAAACATGATCAAAAGCTCCAAATACAATAGTAAAAGGTTCTATATATAGAGAACTAGTAGCCTAGGGTGTACAGAGATGAGTAAATGACATAAAAATCCACTTCTGGGCCCACTTGGTGTGTGCTTGGGCTGAGCATTGAAGCATTTTCGTATAGAGACTCTTCTTGGAGTTAAACGCCAGCTTTTATGCCAGTTTGGGCGTTTAACTCCCATTCTTGTGCCAGTTCCGGCGTTTAACGCTGGGAATTCTAAGGGTGACTTTGAACGCCGGTTTGGGCCATCAAATCTTGGGCGAAGTATGTACTATCATATATTGCTGGAAAGCCCAGAATGTCTACTTTCCAACGCCATTGAGAGCGCGCCAATTGGGCTTCTGTAGCTCCAGAAAACCTACTTCGAGTGCAGGGAGGTCAGAATCCAACAGCAGCTGCAGTCCTTTTTAGTCTCTGAATCAGATTTTTGCTCAGGTCCCTCAATTTCAGCCAGAAAATACCTGAAATCACAGAAAAACACACAAACTCATAGTAAAGTCCAGAAAAGTGAATTTTAACTAAAAACTAATAAAAATATACTAAAAACTAACTAGATCATACTAAAAACATACTAAAAACAATGCCAAAAAGCGTACAAATTATCCGCTCATCACAACACCAAACTTAAATTGTTGCTTGTCCTCAAGCAACTGAAAATCAAA
>NC_029772.3:23858204-23859341 GCF_000817695.3 Arachis duranensis | reverse complement strand
TTGTTTGCTCCAATGGCAGGGATAGAGATGCTTCTCCCATAGAAGTCGGGAGTAGGTGCAGTAAAGTCACCCAGCACCTTCCTTGCATTGTTGGCATTGTTGTTGTTTTCGGCTGCCATGTGTTCTTCTTCTTTGAAGATTTCTGTTAGGTCTTCTACAGAGAGTTGTGCCTTGGCTTCTCTTAGCTTTCGCTTCAAGGTCCTTTTAGGTTCAGGATCAGCCTCAACAAGACTGCTCTTGTCTTTGCTCCTGCTCATATGAAAGAGAAAAGAAAATGTGGAATCCTCTATGTCACAGTATAGAGATTCCTTGAGGTGTCAGAGGAAAAGAAAATAGAAGGCAGAAGTAGAAAATTCGAACTTATCAAAGAAGATGGAGTTCAAATTTTGCATTAAGGAATAGTGTTAGTTCATAAATAGAAGGAGGTGAGAAGAGGGGAAGTAATTTTCGAAAATCAAGTAAAAGATTTTGAAAACATTTTGAAAAACACTAATTGATTTTCGAAAATAAAAGTGGGAAAGAAATCAAGTGATTTTTGAAAAAGAGTTTGAAATTAGAAATCAAAAAGATTTGATTGAAAGTTATTTTGAAAAAGATGTGGTTAAGAAGATATGATTGGTTTTAAAAAGATGTGATTGAGAAGATATGATTAGAAAAACATTTTAAAAAGATTTGATTTTGAAAATTAAAAACTTGGCTAACAAGAAAAGATATGATTCAAACATTAAACCTTTCTCAACAGAAAAGGCAACATACTTGAAATGTTGAATCAAATCATTAATTGATAGCAAGTATCTTTGAAAATAGAAAGAAATTGAATTTGAAAAAGATTTGATTGAAAAGATATGATTTGAAAAAGATTTGATTTTAAAAAATTTTGAAAACCTGAAAAAAAATTGCATTGAAAACAGAATCTTCCCTCTTGTGCCATCCTGGCGTTAAACGCCCAGAATGGTGCACATTCTGGCGTTTAACGCCCAAAACTATACCCTTTTGTGCGTTAAACGCCAGTCTGTCCTTCTTCACTGGGCATTTTGAACGCCCAGCCTTTTTCTGTGTAATTCCTCTGCTGAATGTCCTGAATCTTCAATCCTCTGTATTATTGACTTGAAAAGACACAAATAAAAAATATTTTTG
>NC_029772.3:23857167-23857794 GCF_000817695.3 Arachis duranensis | reverse complement strand
TTTGTGTTTTTCGAAAATTAAGTGGAAAAGAAAATAAAGGTATCAAAATTCTTAATGAGAATTCCAGGAATCATGCAATGTTTAGTCTAAGACTCCGGTCCAGGAGTTAGACATGGCTTCACAGCCAGCCAAGCTTTCAAAGAAAGCTTCGGTCCAAAACACTAGACATGGCCAATGGCCAGCCAAGCCTTAGCAGATCACTGCTCCAAAAGCAAGATTGATAGAAATCAACAAGCTCTTGTGATGATAAGTTGACACTTCGGTCCAATGAAATTAGACATGGCTTCACAGCCAGCCAGATTTCAACAGATCATCATGAAACTCTAGAATTAATTCTTAAGAACTCTGAAGAAAAAATACCTAATCTAAGCAACAAGATAAACCGTCAGTTGTCCATACTCGAACAATCCCTGGCAACGGCGCCAAAAACTTGGTATGCGAAATTGTGATCAATACTTTTCACAAATCAAATAATCCCCGGTAATGAATCCAAAAACTTGGTGTTCAATACCATGGCATAAACACAACTTCGCACAACTAACCAGTAAGTGTACTGGGTCATCCAAGTAATAAACCTTACGCGAGTAAGGGTCAATCCCACGGAGATTGTTGGTATAAAGCAAGCTA